>NC_041380.1:534973006-534980992 GCF_002162155.2 Triticum dicoccoides | reverse complement strand
ATGGGGGAAGGGGATCGAGCGGAGTGGGGGCCGAGGGGAGTGGGGGAGGGAGTGGGGCGACGGGTGGTTACGGCTAGGGTTTCAGGGGGTTAAGGAGAGGGAGTGGGCCGACCGGTTGGGCTGGTGGAGGCCAGCTGGGCCACTTGGCCCAGCAGGGGGGGGGGGGGCTTTTCTCTTTTGTTTGTTTTTCTTTTTCTTGTTTGATTTGTATTTTCTTTTCTTTTATTTCCTTTTCTGTTTTATTTAGTTTAAAGCACTTAGGCACTTTGTAAAATTATGTTTTCTTCACTATAATTACCATAGCAATATTGGACACACACCGAACATTTTAGTTTTAATATTTGAAAACTTTTATTGTTTGCTTAATTTTGAATTTGAATTCGAACCGTTTTCGAACTAACGCGAGATTAGCAACAGTAATCGAGGTGACGTGGCATCATTAGCAAAGGTTCACTATAGCCTAATTATCTGGGCGTCACAATTCTCCTCCACTACAAGAAATCTTGTCCCAAGATTTAAGAGGGGGACTAAGTGGGAAAGGTCTGGTTACGAAATTCTAACGAATCTTCTCGGACTTGGTTGCTCTTCTTGAAGAGGTCGATCCATTACATTGATGTATTCATTCCTCTACTTCGGTCATCATGATGAAGTTGGCATCCTCTCTTTGGAAACTCCATCGTACTTACGAAAGAATAAGGGGGTATACTGGAAGAATGGAACTCTGCATGGTTGCTTATCCGGTAGATAATCATTAGGGAATGTGGCGAAAAGTAACTCTCAAATTGAAACTTAAGAAATTATCGAGAGCAAAGTGAGAAGGTGCAAAGTAGAAGTTTCAAACGGATAGGCAATCGTTTGATGCCTGAAACGGCATGCGAAAGGGGTTTAGAGCAATGGGAATAAGTATTGCGTCTGATACCAGAATAGATTACTAGGCAGGTGGCCCGTGAATAACATAAGAAGTAAAGCGCGAGGAATAACTTTGACAACATGGTGTACAGGAGAGTCGGGTTTCGATCCTGGGACATGTGGGTTATGGGCCCACCATGTGGGTTAAAAGTAGGAAGGGCGATGACGTCTTGCATGATCATGTAAGCAAGGTATGTTAGTGGATAGCCTATATGTTATGTCGGCAACAATATCAGTACCAAGGGCAAGGGACGAAGAGAACCATTTTCCTGCTCATTGAAACGAAGCGGACCTATAGGCAAAGTTCTCGTCCATCGGTGGTTACCGGAATGTCATCAACAAAAGTAAAAGGGTTTTTCTGACAGAGTGGTACAACGAGGTGTTTTCATAAGCAGGGATATATTACTGCTTATATAATATAGATCACAAGAAGGTTTAAACAAATCAATGGAAAGGAAAAGTGATTATCAAGTTAAACAGAATAATGGAAAGGAAAATGTGTGTAAACACATATTTCATGGGTATATCCTTCCCAAGGACAAGCAGATCATGATATCCATGACAGGATATAATGTAGAAAACTCTTTAGGTACGAGAGAGAATTTTCATGACATTATCCATACAGTGATGTTTGGATAATTGAGCAGGAAACATTTAACATTGGGCTTCAAATGTTCCTGTTGAAAATCGGAGTACCATGGACATGCTTCGAGATAGCATTGACATGGTCATCTGGTGAAGATCAGACTTTGGAAACAAAAAGGATCCATCAGGAACAACTTATAGAATAAGTCTTACAATTTCCTCATGGAAGAATGACTAACCTTGCCAAAAAGGAAAGTATAGCAATAGGTCCTCCGGCCAGGTGTGCTGGGCATGACATCACCTTACCGGGTCATAAAAGATCAATGTTCTAACTCTTGGAAATATGTCCCAACCATCATATCTGACAAGTTTCAAATCTGATTGGTGTTAGGACAACTCAGACTCAAGATGCCTGAGAAGAAAGGTGCAACACAAATTGTCAAGATTACATTGTAAGATTCTTGGGGATTGAACTATGGAAGCGAGTTCCGAAACAAGAGTTCATCATTAAATCAAGGAGAGAATGAGGAGGTGGCTGATGGAATCAGCTACAATTCATCGAGATTAACAAAAGATGGATTTCCACAACTATGTGAACAAGGAGATAACATTTGTCAGATCAAATGGTATAATGATGTATGCTCGAGGAAAACATACACAATTAAACAATGGTTGAAAGGTGCACCCGAAATATGGGCTGGGTTGCACGACCAACGTCGGAATGGTGATTCAATAATCAATAGTCTAAGAATGAACGGCCGACCATTAACTTCAAAGCAATAGGGTTGCTAGAAGTGAAGAATCCAAACCGCACCGTTCACTTGTTGGTACACCGGTTGGAATCAACACGAGGACCAAGAAAGAATGGTGATGGTGAGAAGCATCAATATACCAAGAATTCTTAAGAGGTGGAGCAATCCTCACAACATCCTTGTCATAAAGGACATTAATACTTCAAGGTGGAACATCATACAAGCTGGATAGCAAGTTGCAATCATAACATGAACAAGTTTTGTGTTGTGGGAAGGCAAGAATGTTGTCGATGATAACACAATCATCGAGGGGCAAGGAGAGTAATTCACATCATGAATTTGATTGATATTCTGGAAGAGCTCGGAATACTGATGATGATCACGACACATTTGTCGAGAGATTTCATGAAGATGTAATCGATCGATGATGACATCAAGTCAAACGAATGATGAAGTGGAAGGTTATTTGAACCACTAGTACGACACAAACTCGAAATCGAGCTTGTTGTTCAAGGCGAAATGTTATGACGAGGAAAATTGACGTATGCTTAGCTCATCGTCGAAAGTGGTGCTCCAGGAATAAGGACCAGGTAGCACAGTTAAAATCATCAAGACAATGACATAGCCATGCAGGCTAGGAATGGCGTGATCGGGTACAAACTCGTACTTAAAGAAGATTACTAAGAGTTGTTGAACCATAGTGCGGACTCGGTTCAGTTATCGGTGTCTTTGAGTGTTTAATAACTCAGAGCCCATGAAAAATTGTAATCAGTGAGAATGTAGTACTCGATGAAGAACTCATAGGAAGTTACCCAGTTCCAATATAATCTCGAGATACCAGGGGGTAATACTCGAAGACAGATCAAAGTAGAGGTTGGACTAGTGTATTGCTTTGCAGAAGACAAGTACTTCAACTTGTCCGAGAAATGGGATCCAAGAAGAACATATGGTCGGAACCACGATTGCACAGGATCAATTCACCGATATCAAAGGATATTATATCAAGGAAATAGTTATTATTACAAGAAGCTACCATGATAGGATCTACATCGTGTCCATGGGAATGAACACAAAGTTCAAGGTCAACTCCCACTTCTCCAATGCATAACCTTTCATTCACTTCTCGCGTTCGATGAAGTAGTCGTGTTGAAATTTAATCTGGTAAAATACCAAAAGAGTATGACTCATGAAAACTTTCGAGTCCACACATATTAAGGAAGGCATAGGTTCAACCCATCGGGGCTTCTTAGAACATATACCATGAACTTCAGGAGTAAATAACACAAACTCAAAAGTAGAGCAAGGTTGTCAAAAGTAGAGGATACAATTTACCAAAAGAATTATGTATCCGGTAAAGAATCACAAGAATTTAGGTCGTCAAGGACAATGTTGGATAATAACCCGGCAATGGGTATGGCGATCAACAACGGGGCTGATGTGAGTATCGAAACTCAGTCAGAGGAAGAAGGAATGCCAAGGCATCAGATTATAGAAACAACTTACTAATTCAAAGCTTAATGCAAAGATTTTTTTTGATTTCTAAATCAAGGGATCAGAAGCAATCGTTCTGATCGAAAACGAATAAGTTAAATAGACTTAAATGCACAACCGATCAAGGCATTGATTGGTCAAGAACCAGCTCATATCCAAATGACGTCTGAGCCGAAAGGATAATCCTAGGATTCGACTGATGATTGTGAACATTCACAACTTATTGAATCAATGGACTCAAGAATGATAGTGACAAGGGATGCCAATAGGATTACAATACTTATGGGATTAACCATAATGCAAGCAAGCAAGAATTTCAAAAGCAATAAGCTGCTAAGGATTTTCGGAAGATCGAATATTATTTTTAAGAACTTAGTGAAACACACAAACAACTAGGGATGGGCGGATACTCGGTAAGTGCGAGAAATTATCCGTAGGGGTGTGTATGTAGATAATGAACTGCAAGGCAGTAGGCACAAAGTATTCTCAGAACAATAGAGAGAATTTCCGAGGTATCTTGTAATAACAAGATCAACAAGGAATGATTGTATGAATGGCAAGTGTATGCAGTTTTCATAGGGGTCGACGGTGGAAGGGAATCGCAAATGCAATGCCACAAAGACTCAAGAGGACATTGTAGAGTAAGTTCGGAATCTTCTAGTGCAGCAGGCGATCATCTGAAGTGAGGGCTCTCCGGGAGAAAGTGATTTCGAGAACCTAAAGTTAGTTTTGTTTTTAGCAAAATCATTTAACCCGAATAGAAGAGAGCTTAGAGTCCCAGAGTACAAACGTGGAATAAAAGATCCTAATGCCACCCAATGGCGACATGGGCCCGTAAGACACACAGCCATGTTAAAAAAGTTTTTGCAATGTCTAGACTCGACTTCGGCGAAGGAGTGTGGAAGGGGGATTCCTACAGGCAGTTGGCTCTGATACCAACTTGTGACGCCCCCGATTCAATCATACACTAATCATACACGCAAATGTGTATGATCAAGATCAGGGACTCACGGGAAGATATCACAACACAACTCTACAAATAAAATAAGTCATACAAGCATCATATTACAAGCCAGGGGCCTCAAGGGCTCGAATACAGGAGCTCGATCATAGAAGGTTAGTGGAAGCAACAATTTCTGAGTATAGACATAAGTTAAACAAGTTTGCCTTAAGAAGGCTAGCACAAACTAGGATACAGATCGAAAGAGGCGCAGGCCTCCTGCCTGGGATCCTCCTAAACTACTCTTGGTCATCGTCAGCGGGCTGCACGTAGTAGTAGGCACCTCCCGAGTAGTAGTAGTTGTCGTCGACAGTGGCATCTGGCTCCTGGGCTCCAACGTCTGGTCGCAACAATCGAGTATAGAAAGGGGGAAAAGGGGGAGCAAAGCAACCGTGAGTACTCATCCAAAGTACTCGCAAGCAAGGAGCTACACTACATATGTATGCATTGGTATCAAAAGGATTAAGGGGTATCATATGTGGACTGAACTGCAGAATGCCGGAATAACAGGGGGATAGCTAGTCCTATCGAAGACTACGCTTCTGGTAACCTCCATCTTGCAGCAGGAGAAGAGAGTAGATGGTAAGTTCACCAAGTAGCATCACAAATCATAATCCTAACCGATGATCCTCCCCTCGTCGCCCTATGAGAGAGCGATCACCGGTCGTATCTGGCACTTGGAAGGGTGTGTTTTATTAAGTATCCGGTTCTAATTGTCATAAGGTTAAGGTACAACTCGGGGTCGTCCTTTTACCGAGGGACAAGGCTATTCGAATAGATTAACTTCCTTGCAGGGGTGCACCACATAACTGAACACGCACGATCCCATTTGGCCGGACACACTTTCCTGGGTCATGCCCGGCCTCGGAAGATCAACACGTCGCAGTCCTACCTAGGCACAACAGAGAGGTCAGCACGCCGGTCTAAATCCTATGGCGCAGGGGTCTGGGCCCATCGCCCATTGCACACCTGCATGTTGCGTATGCGGCCGGTGAGTATACCTAGCAACCTCCATTACAAAGGAAGTTGCGTTACGCGGTCCAACCCGGCGCGCGCTGCTCAGTCACTGATGTCACGGAGGCTTCGGCTGATACCACGACGTCGAGTGCCCATAACTGTCCCCGCGTAGATGGTTAGTGCGTATAGGCTAGTAGCCGGACTCAGATCAAATAACAAGATCTCGTTAAGCTTGTTATTCCGAAATAACCACGGATGCCGACCAGGGCTAGGCCCACCTCTCTCCTAGGTGGTCTCAACCTGCCCTGTCGCTCCGCCACAAAGTAATCGTCGGGGGCCTTTGGGAACTCAGGCCCACCTCTACCGGGATGGAGCCACCTGCCCCTTCAGCCCCCAACATCGGAATCGCTCGTGGGTACTCCTACGAGCCGACCCGACTTTAATCACCACAAGTATCATATATTATGTATAAGTATAAACCCGTGACCACCTCCCAAGTGATCACGGCCCGATAGTATAGCCTGGCTGACAGACAAGAATGTAGGGCCACTGATGGTAAACTAGCATCCTATACTAAGCATTTAGGATTGCAGGTAAGGTATCAACAGCTGGAGCAACAATGACAGGCTATGCATCGAAATAGGATTAACGGAAAGCAGTAACATGCTACACTACTCTAATGTAAGCAGTGTAGAGGAGAGTAGGCGATATCTGGTGATCAAGGGGGGGCTTGCCTGGTTGCTCTGGCAAGAGAGAGGGGTCGTCAACACCGTAGTCGTACTGGGTAGCAGCGGCGTCGGTCTCGGTGTCTAGCGACAGAAGAGGGGGGAGAAAACAATAAATATAATGCAAACAAATGCATGACGATGCATGACATGACAAAGCGTAAAGCTAGGTGTGCCCTAACGCGGTACGAGGTGGTACCGGTGAAGGGGGGAAACATCCGGGAAATTATCGCCGATGTTTCGTGTTTTCGGACAAACGATCCGGAGAGGGAAAGTTGCGTGTTTGCTATGCTAGGGATGCGTGGCGGACGAACGGGCTGCGTATCCGGATTCGTCTCGTCGTTCTAAGCAACTTTCATGTAAAAGTTTTTCCATCCAAGCTACGGTTTAAAACATATGATTTTCTAAAGATTTTATCAATTTCTAGAATTTAATTAATTATTTAAATTAATTCAAAATTGTATTTATGACATCAGCATGATGTCAGGCGGACGTCAGTAGTCAACAGGGTTGACTGGTCAACCTGACCAGTGGGTCCCATTGGTCAGTGACACATTTTAATTAAACAATTTAATTAACCTAATTAGTATTAATTAGGGGGTGGGCCCCACTGTCATACTAATTAATTAGCTAATTAACTAACCAGGTTAATTAGATAACTAATGTTTAATTAGCTTAAATATTTGATTAGTTTAATTAATCAAAATTAATTAATTTAATTAATTAATTAATTAATTATCTTTATTTTTTTAAATACGTTCTGGGAGCTTGAGGCCCCACTTGTCATAGGGCCAGCAGGCCAACAGGGTTAACGGGTGCGGAGTGTGGGCGTGGGCGCCCGTTGAGGCCGGAGCCCGTCTGGGCGCGGCGAGGCGCCAGCAGCGGTCACCAGCGGCGAGCGGCGGCCCAAGGTGGCAGTGTGGCGGGTCGATGAGCGCAGGACGCTGCAGACGTGGGCATCCGTGCCCGAGGAGGGGCGAACCCAGGCGCGCGGGGGGGGGGAGGCCATGGCCTCGACGAGGCATCAGAGGCTCCGGCGCGGCCTAGGGCCTGGCGCGCGGCCAGGGGGCGCGGCCAGCCACGGGAGCTGCGGCAGGTGAGCAGGGCGCGTGGGCGAGGTGCGGGTGTGGCCACCAGGCAGTGAGCATGAACGGTGGCGACGGCGCGGGATGCGAGCGGCGGGGCACGCGTAGGTGTGGTGGGTGCGAGCGTGGGCCGGATCTGGTAACGGGGAGAGAAGAGGGGTGGACGAGGCTCACGGCAGGGTTGTAGGGAGACGACAGTGGGCTCGGGGAGGGTTGAGGTGGTCCGACGACGGCGGGGACGAGGCAGACGACGGCGACGGGGACGAGGGAGTCCGGCGACGGCGCGGTCGCGGACGAGGCCCAGAGCAACGATGTCGAGGTGGCGGTGCGCTGGTTCGGGGTTGGGGAGGCGACGGGTGTCGGCGATGGCGCGTCGAGGCCGTGAGCCATAGCGGCAGCAGGGCGGCGCTGGGAACGGGCGCCGGTGTTGGGGAGCGCGGGGTCGGGAGGGGCGAGTGCCAGGGATCGGGACGTGGCCCGAT
>NC_041380.1:534946775-534972782 GCF_002162155.2 Triticum dicoccoides | reverse complement strand
TGTTTTTCTTTTTCTTGTCTGATTTGTATTTTCTTTTCTTTTATTTCCTTTTCTATTTTATTTAGTTTAAAGGACTTAGGGACTTTGTAAAATTATGTTTTCTTCACTATAATTACCATAGCAATATTGGACACACATCGAACATTTTAGTTTTAATATTTGAAAACTTTTATTGTTTGCTTAATTTTGAATTTGAATTCGAACTGTTTTCGAACTAACGCGAGATTAGCATCAGTAATCGAGGTGACATGGCATCATTAGAAGAGGTTCACTGTAGCCTAATTATCCGGGCGTCACAATAATCCTGGAGGAGTACATAAGGGACACTTTCCAGAACATTTCAGACTCCGAAAAGGAATAGTTATGTGGTACGGTAAGTAAACCGACTCCAAAACAGTTCTAATAGCAATTTTCTCCGTTTTGGAATATTTAAGAAAATAAGAAAATAAGAAGTAGTCTGAAAGGGACACGAGGCATCCACGAGGGTGGAGGGCGCGCCCTATCCCCTGGGCGTGCCCCCTGCCTCGTGGGCACCTCCTGTGCCCTCTGGACTCCGCTCTCTTGCATGATACTTCTTTTAGTTGGTAAAAATTAATTATATAATCTCCCGAAGGTTTTGACCATCGTACCATGACACAATCCTTTGTTTTTGTTTCGAGCTATTTTTGCAGCAGATTTGGAGCAAGATGTCTTCTCAAGAGTCATTCAGGGAGAGCCAGGTATCTCACCCGACATCGTGGCCAAAAGCAAACACCGATGCCGATCACTTTGGGCCATCAACTGAGGAAGAGATGGAGGCCGACTTGAAAAGTATAGATGCCATGGAGGAAGATCAAGAAGTTACCCCTCGTCTCCAAGCCAAATTTATGATGGAGGAACTTCAGAGCTCAGCAATTCCAAACTCGGTTATCCCTCCCAATGTTAGATTCCTTTCTTATAAGAATATGAAAAAGAGTGTTACTTGTTCTCCCGCGGCTATGCAACATCCATGTGTGAAAGGAGCTTTAGCCATCACGGGTAAGCTCAGTAAGGAAATAATGGATCTCAAGTAGCAAGTTCATAAGCTTGAGGAAGAGAATCTTATCCTAAGGGGCATCATCGCCAAGAACATCACAGTACCACCTCCGAAGAAAGAGACATAAGCACATGGGTATGGGACGTTCTTTTGCATTAAGATTTTGTGCATCCAACCATAAAAGCACATGACAACCTCTGCTTCCCTCTGCGAAGGGCCTATCTTTTATTGTTGTCTTATACCTTATACAAGAGTCATGGTGATCTTCACCTTTCCTTTTTACACTTTATCATTTGGCAAGCACTGTGTGTTGGCAAGACCCTGATGTATATATATATATATCCAATTGGATGTGGGTTTTCATAAAGCATTATTGTTGATGTTACGCTTGAGGTAAAAGGTTGGGAGGCAAAACTATAAGCCCCTATCTTTCTCTATGTCCAATTAAAACTTCATACCCATAAGTATTGCGTGAGTGCTAGCAATTGTGAAAGACTAAATGATAGTTGAGTATGTGGACTTGCTGAAAAGCTCTTATATTGACTCTTTCGATGTTAGGATAAATTGCAATTGCTTCAATGACTGAGATTATAGTTTGTTAGTTTTCAATGAAGTTTCTAATTCATACTTGACATTGTGAATAGATTGCTACTTTACCATAAGAAATAATATGACAATATATATATATGCTACTATTTTAAGAATGATCATGATGCCCTCATGTCCGTATTTTATTTTATCGTCACCTCTATGTCTAAACATGTGGACATATTTTTTGATATCAGCTTCCGCTTGAGGACAAGCGAGGTCTAAGCTTGGGAGAGTTGATACGTCCATTTTGCATCATGCTTTTATATCGATATTTATTGCATTAGGAGCTGTTATTACACATTATGTCACAATACTTATGCCTTTTCTCTATTATTTTACAAGGTTTACATGAAGAGGGAGAATGCCGACAGCTAGAATTCTGGGCTGGAAAAGGAGCAAATATTAGAGACCTATTAAGCGCAACTCCAAAAGTCCTGAAACTCCATGAAAGTCAGTTTTGGAATATATTAAAAATATTGGGCGAAGAAAGCACCAGAGGGGGGCCACCCACCGTCCACGAGGGTGGGGGCGTGCCCCCTGCCTCGTGGGCCACCTGGAAGTCCCCGATGCCCATCTTCTGGTATAAGGTGTCTTTTTCCCTGGAAAAAAGAAGAAGGAAGATTTCGGGACGAAGCGTCGCTGTCTCGAGGCGGAACCAATCTAGGGATCTGGCGGAGCTGTTCTGCCGGGGAAACATCCCTCCGGGAGGGGGAAATCGTCACCATCGTCATCACCATCGATCCTCTCATCGGGTGGGGGTCAATCTCCATAAACATCTTCACCAGCACCATCTCCTCTCAAACCCTAGTTCATCTCTTGTATCCGATCTTTGTCTCAAAACCTTAGATTGGTACCTGTGGGTTGCTAGTAGTGTTGATTACTCCTTGTAGTTGATGCTAGTTGGTTTATTCAGTGGAAGATCATATGTTCATATCCTTTATGCATATTAATACCCCTCTGATTATGAACATGACTATGATTGTGAGTAGTTACGTTAGTTCCTGAGGACATGGGAGAAGTCTTGCTATAAGTAGTCTTGTGAATTTGGTATTCGTTTGATATTTTGATGAGATGTATGTTGTCTTTACTCTAGTGGTGTTATGTGAACGTCGATTACATGACACTTCACCATTATTTGGTCCTAGGGGAAGGCATTGGGAAGTAATAAGTAGATGATGGGTTGCTAGAGTGACAAAGCTTAAACCCTAGTTTATGCGTTGCTTCGTAAGGGGCTGATTTGGATCCATATGTTTCATGCTATGGTTAGGTTTACCTTAATTCTTCTTTCGTAGTTACGGATGCTTGCGAGAGGGGTTAATCATAAGTGGGATGCTTGTCCGAGGAAGGGCAGTACCCAAGCACCGGTCCACCCACATATCAAATTATCAAAGTAACAAACGCGAATCATATGAGCATGAAGAAAACTAGCTTGACGATAATTCCCATGTGTCCTCGGGAGCGTTTTCCTTTATATAAGAGTTTTTCTAGGCTTGTCCTTTGCTACAAAATGGATTGGGCCACCTTGATGCACCTTGTTTTCTTTTGTTACCCGTTACAAATTACCTTATCATAAAACTATCTGTTATCGATAATTTCAGTGCTTGCAGAGAATACCTTACTGAAAACCGCTTGTCATTTCCTTCTACTCCTCATTGGGTTCGACACTCTTACTTATCGGAAGGACTACGATAGATCCCCTATACTTGTTGGTCATCAGTTCTGCATCTAAAATTGTACCAGAAGGAAAGTAAACATCCTTCAATATTCTTGTGCTGAGTGAATTTGGAGTCTAAAGAATACGCCATGACTGATTTGCTAGAAGGGCCAGGTTAAACAAATCAAAATCTCTGAAGCCCAGGCCTCCCATATATTTAGGTTGTGTCAATGTATCCCAAGGGACCCAGTTGGCTTTCCGGTCCATCTTTACTGCCCCACCAAAACTTGCGGATCAATATATTCAGGTGCGCACATAATCCCCGTGGAAGCTTAAAGCATGACATAGAATAAATAGGTACAGCTTGCGCAACTGACTTTACCAACACTTCCTTACCAGCTGATGAAGGAAATATGCCCTAGAGGCAATAATAAAGTTGTTATTTATTTCCTTATATCATGATAAATGTTTATTATTCATGCTAGAATTGTATTAACCGGAAACATAATACATGTGTGAATACATAGACAAACAAAGTGTCACTAGTATGCCTCTACTTGACTAGCTCGTTAGTCAAAGATGGTTATGTTTCCTAACCATGAACAAGTAGTTGTTATTTGATTAACGAGATCACATCATTAAGTGAATGATCTAATTGACATGACCCATTCCACTAGCTTAGCACCCGATCGTTTAGTATGTTGCTATTGCTTTCTTCATAACTTATACATGTTCCTATGACTATGAGATTATGCAACTCCCGTTTGCCGGAGGAACACTTTGTGTGCTACCAAACATCACAACGTAACTGGGTGATTATAAAGGAGCTCCACAGGTGTCTCTAAAGGTACATGTTGGGTTGGCGTATTTCGAGATTAGGATTTGTCACTCCGATTGTCGGAGAGGTATCTCTCGGCCCTCTCGGTAATGCACATCACTTAAGCCTTGCAAGCATTGCAACTAATGAGTTAGTTGCGGGATGATGTATTACAGAACGAGTAAAAAGAGACTTGCCGGTAACGAGATTGAACTAGGTATTTGGAATACCGACGATCGAATCTCGGGCAAGTAACATACCGATGACAAAGGGAACAACGTATGTTGTTATGCGGTCTGACCGATAAAGATCTTCATAGAATATGTAGGAGCCAATATGAGCATCTAGGTTCCGCTATTGGTTATTGACCGGAGACATGTCTCGGTCATGTCTACATTGTTCTCGAACCCGTAGGGTCCGCATGCTTAAGGTTACGATGACAGTTATATTATGAGTTTATACATTTTGATGTACCGAAGTTTGTTCGGAGTCCCGGATGTGATCACAGACATGACGAGGAGTCTCGAAATGGTCGAGACATAAAGATTGATATATTGGAAGCCTATGTTTGGATACCGAAAGTGTTCCGGGTGAAATCGGGATTTTACCGGAGTACCGGGAGGTTACCGGAACCCCCCCGGGAGCTAAGTGGGCCATGATGGGCCTTAGTGGAAAAGAGAAGAGGCAGCCCTACATGGGCCGCGTGCCCCTCCCCTCCCTTGGTCCGAATAGGACAAGGAGAGGGGGCCGGCTCCTCTCTCTCTCTTTTTCCCCCTCCGCGAATCCTATTCCAACTAGGATTGGGGGGGGGGGGGAATCCTACTCCCAGAGGGAGTAGGACTCTCTTGGCGCGCCCTCCTTGGCCGGCTAGCCTTCCCCCCTTTAGTCCTTTATATACAGAGGCAGGGGCACCCCAGAGACACACAAGTTGATCCACGTGATCTATTCCTTAGCCGTGTGCGGCGCCCCCAGCCACCATAGTCCTTGATAATATTGTAGCGGTGCTTAGGCGAAGCCCTGCAGCAGTAGTACGTCAAGATCGTCACCACGCCGTCGTGCTGACGGAACTCTTCCCCGACACTTTGCTAGATCAGAGTCCGGGGATCGTCATCGAGCTGAACGTGTGCTAGAACTCGGAGGTGCCGTAGTTTCGGTGCTTAATCGGTCGGATCGTGGAGACGTACGACTAGACCAACCAAACGCTTCCGTTGTCGATCTACTAGGTATGTAGATCATACTCCCCCTCTCGTTGCTATGCATCACCATGATCTTGCGTGTGCATAGGATTTTTTTTGAAATTACTACGAAACCCAACAGTGGCATCCGAGCCTAGGTTTTATATGTTGATGTTATATGCACGAGTAGAACACAAGTGAGTTGTGGGCGATATAAGTCATACTGCTTACCAGCATGTCATACTTTGGTTCGGCGGTATTGTTGGACGAAGCGGCCCGGACCGACATTACGCGTACGCTTACGCGAGACCGGTTCTCCCGACGTGCTTTGCACATAGGTGGCTTGCAGGTGACAGTTTCTCCAACTTTAGTTGAATCGAGTGTGGCTATGCCCGGTCCTTGCGAAGGTTAAAATAGCACCAACTTGACAAACTATCGTTGTGGTTTTGATGCATAGGTAAGATTGGTTCTTGCTTAAGCCCGTAGCAGCCACGTAAAAACTTGCAACAACAAAGTAGAGGACGTCTAACTTGTTTTTGCAGGGCATGTTGTGATGTGATATGGTCAAGACATGATGCTAAATTTTATTGTATGAGATGATCATGTTTTGTAACCGAGTTATCGGCAACTGGCAGGAGCCATATGGTTGTCGCTTTATTGTATGCAATGCAATCACGCTGTAATGCTTTACTTTATCACTAAACGGTAGCGATAGTCGTGGAAGCACAAGCTCGGCGAGACGACAACGATGCTACGATGGAGATCAAGGTGTCGCGCCGGTGACAATGGTGATCACGACGGTGCTTCGGAGATGGAGATCACAAGCACAAGATGATGATGGCCATATCATATCACTTTTATTGATTGCATGTGATGTTTATCTTTTATGCATCTTATCTTGCTTTGATTGACGGTAGCATTATAAGATGATCTCTCACTAAATTATCAAGTAGTGTTCTCCCTGAGTATGCACCGTTGCAAAAGTTCTTCGTGCTGAGACACCACATGATGATCGGGTGTGATAGGCTCTACGTTCAAATACAACGGGTGCAAAACAGTTGCACACGCGGAATACTCAGGTTAAACTTGACGAGCCAAGCATATACAGATATGGCCTCGGAACACGGAGACCGAAAGGTCGAGCGTGAATCATATGGTAGATATGATCAACATAAAGATGTTCACCAATGAAACTACTCCATCTCACGTGATGATCGGACATGGTTTAGTTGATTTGGATCACGTAATCAGTTAGAGGATAAGAGGGATGTCTATCTAAGTGGGAGTTCTTTAAGTAAATTAACTGAACTTAAATTTATCATGAAACTTAGTACCTGATTAGTATCTTGCTTGTTTATGTTTGATTGTAGATAGATGGCTCGTGCTGTTGTTCCGTTGAACTTTAATGCGTTCCTTGAGAAAGCAAAGTTGAAAGATGATGGTAGCAATTACACGGACTGGGTCCGTAACTTGAGGATTATCCTCATTGCTGCACAGAAGAATTACGTCCTGGAAGCACCGCTGGGTGCCAGGCCTGCTGTAGGAGCAACGCCGGATGTTATGAATGTCTGGTAGAGCAAAGCTGATGACTACTCAATAGTTCAGTGTGCCATGCTTTACGGCTTAGAATCAGGACTTCAACGACGTTTTGAACGTCATGGAGCATATGAGATGTTCCAGGAGTTGAAGTTAATATTTCAAGCAAATGCCCGGATTGAGAGATACGAAGTCTCCAATAAGTTCTATAGCTGCAAGATGGAGGAGAACAGTTCTGTCAGTGAGCATATACTCAAAATGTCTGGGTATAATAATCACTTGATTCAGTTGGGAGTTAATCTTCCAGATGACTGCGTCATTGAAAGAATTCTCCAATCACTGCCACCAAGCTACAAGTGCTTCGTCATGAACTATAATATGCAAGGATGAATAAGACTATTCCCGAGCTCTTCGCGATGCTGAAAGCTGCGGAGGTAGAAATCAAGAAGGAGCATCAAGTGTTGATGGTCAACAAGACCACTAGTTTCAAGAAAAAGGGTAAAGGGAAGAAGAAGGGGAACTTCAAAAAGAACGGCAAGCAAGTTGCTACTCAAGAGAAGAAACCCAAACCTGGACCTAAGCCTGAAATTGAGTGCTTCTATTGCAAGCAGACTGGTCACTGGAAGCGGAACTGCCCCAAGTATTTGGCGGATAAGAAGGATGGCAAGGTGAACAAAGGTATATGTGATATACATGTTATTGATGTGTACCTTACTAATGCTCGCAGTAGCACCTGGGTATTTGATACTGGTTCTGTTGCTAATATTTGCAACTCGAAACAGGGACTACGAATTAAGCGAAGATTGGCTAAGGACGAGGTGACGATGCACATGGGAAACGGTTCCAAAGTCGATGTGATCGCAGTCGGCACGCTACCTCTACATCTACCTTCGGGATTAATATTAGACCTAAATAATTGTTATTTGGTGCCAGCGTTAAGCATGAACATTATATCTGGATCTTGTTTGATGCGAGACGGTTATTCATTTAAATCAGAGAATAATGGTTGTTCTATTTATATGAGTAATATCTTTTATGGTCATGCACCCTTGAAGAGTGGTCTATTCTTGTTAAATCTCGATAGTAGTAATACACATATTCATAATGTTGAAGCCAAAAGATGCAGAGTTGATAATGATAGTGCAACTTATTTGTGGCACTGCCGTTTAGGTCATATCGGTATAAAGCGCATGAAGAAACTCCATACTGATGGACTTTTGGAACCACTTGATTATGAATCACTTGGTACTTGTGAACCGTGCCTCATGGGCAAGATGACTAAAACGCCATTCTCCGGTACTATGGAGAGAGCAACAGATTTGTTGGAAATCATACATATAAATGTATGTGGTCCGATGAATATTGAGGCTCGTGGCGGATATCGTTATTTTCTCACCTTCACATATGATTTAAGCAGATATGGGTATATCTACTTAATGAAACATAAGTCTGAAACGTTTGAAAAGTTCAAGGAATTTCAGAGTGAAGTTGAAAATCATCGTAACAAAAAAATAAAGTTTCTACGATTTGATCGTGGAGGATAATATTTGAGTTATGAGTTTGGTGTACATTCGAAAAATTGTGGAATAGTTTCGCAACTCACGCCACCCGGAACACCACAGCGTAATGGTGTGTCCGAACATCATAATCGTACTTTACTGGATATGGTGCGATCTATGATGTCTCTTACAGATTTACCGCTATCATTTTGGGGATACGCTCTAGAGATGGCTGCATTCACGTTAAATAGGGCACCATCAAAATCCGTTGAGACGACGCCTTATGAACTGTGGTTTGGCAAGAAACCAAAGTTGTCATTTCTGAAAGTTTGGGGCTGCGATGCTTATGTGAAAAAGCTTCAACTTGATAAGCTCGAACCCAAATCGGAGAAATGTGTCTTCATAGGATATCCAAAGGAGACTATTGGATACACCTTCTATCACAGATCCGAAGGCAAGACTTTTGTTGCTAAATTCGGAAACTTTCTGGAGAAGGAGTTTCTCTCGAAAGAAGTGAGTGGGAGGAAAGTAGAACTTGACGAGGTAACTGTACCTTCTCCCTTATTGGAAAGTAGTTCATCATAGAAAACTGTTTTTGTGACACCTACACCAGTTAGTGAGGAAGCTAATGATGATGATCATGAAACTTCAGAACAAGATACTACTGAACCTCGTAGATCAACCAGAGTAAGATCCGCACCAGAGTGGTACGGTAATCCCGTTCTGGAAGTCATGCTGCTAGATCATGATGAACCTACGAACTATGAAGAAGCGATGGTGAGCCCAGATTCCGCAAAGTGGCTTGAAGCCATGAAATCTGAGATGGGATCCATGTATGAGAACAAAGTATGGACTTTGGTTGACTTGCCCGATGATCGGCAAGCAATTGAGAATAAATGGATCTTCAAGAAGAAGATTGACGCTGACGGTAATATTACTGTCTACAAAGCTTGACTTGTCGCAAAAGGTTTTCGGCAAGTTCAAGGGATTGACTACGATGAGACCTTCTCACCCGTAGCGATGCTTAAGTCTGTCCGAATCATGTTAGCAATTGCCGCATTTTATGATTATGAAATTTGGCAAATGTATGTCAAAACTGCATTCCTGAATGGATTTCTGGAAGAAGAGTTGTATATGATGCAACCAGAAGGTTTTGTCGATCCAAAGGGAGCTAACAAAGTGTGCAAGCTCTAGCGATCCATTTATGGACTGGTGCAAGCCTCTCGGAGTTGGAATAAACGCTTTGATAGTGTGATCAAAGCATTTGGTTTTATACAGACTTTTGGAGAAGCCTGTATTTACAAGAAAGTGAGTGGGAGCTCTGTAGCATTTCTGATATTATATGTAGATGAAATATTACTAATTGGAAATGATATAGAATTTCTGGATAGCATAAAGGGATACTTGAATAAGAGTTTTTCAATGAAAGACCTCGGTGAAGCTGCTTACATATTAGGCATTAAGATCTATAGAGATAGATCAAAACGCTTAATTGGACTTTCACAAACCACATACCTTGACAAAGTTTTGAAGAAGGTCAAAATGGATCAAGCAAAGAAAGGGTTCTTGCCTGTGTTACAAGGTGTGAAGTTGAGTAAGACTCAATGCCCGACCACTGCAGAAGATAGAGAGAATATGAAAGATGTTCCCTATGCATCAGCCATAGGATCTATCATGTATGCAATGTTGTGTACCAGACCTGATGTGTGCCTTGCTATAAGTCTAGCAGGGAGGTACCAAAGTAATCCAGGAGTGGATCACTGGACAGCGGTCAAGAACATCCTGAAATCCCTGAAAAGGACTAAGGATATGTTTCTCATATATGGAGGTGACAAAGAGCTCATCGTAAAAGGTTACGTTGATGCAAGCTTTGACACTGATCCGGACGATTCTAAATCGCAAACCGGTTACGTGTTTACATTAAACGGTGGAGCTGTCAGTTGGTGCAGTTCTAAACAAAGCATTGTAGCGGGATCTACATGTGAAGCGGAGTACATAGCTGCTTCAGAAGCAGCAAATGAAGGAGTCTGGATGAAGGAGTTCATATCAGATCTAGGTGTCATACCTAGTGCATCGGGTCTAATGAAAATCTTTTGTGACAACACTGGTGCAATTGCCTTGGCAAAGGAATCCAGATTTCACAAGAGAACCAAGCACATCAAGAGACGCTTCAATTCCATCCGGGATCTAGTCTAGGTGGGAGACATAGAGATTTGCAAGATACATACAGATCTGAATGTTGCAAACCCATTGACTAAGCCTCTTCCACGAGCAAAACATGATTAGCACCAAGGCTCCATGGGTGTTAGAATCATTTCTGTGTAATCTAGATTATTGACTCTAGTGCAAGTGGGAGACTGAAGGAAATATGCCCTAGAGGCAATAATAAAGTTATTATTTATTTCCTTATATCATGATAAATGTTTATTATTCATGCTAGAATTGTATTAAGCGGAAACATAATACATGTGTGAATACATAGACAAACAAAGTGTCACTAGTATGCCTCTACTTGACTAGCTCGTTAATCAAAGATGGTTATGTTTCTTAACCATGAACAAGTAGTTGTTATTTGATTAACGAGATCACATCATTAAGTGAATGATCTGATTGACATGACCCATTCCACTAGCTTAGCACCCGATCGTTTAGTATGTTGCTATTGCTTTCTTCATGACTTATACATGTTCCTATGACTATGAGATTATGCAACTCCCGTTTGCCGGAGGAACACTTTGTGTGCTACCAAACGTCACAACGTAACTGGGTGATTATAAAGGAGCTCTACAGGTGTCTCTAAAGGTACATGTTGGGTTGGCGTATTTCGAGATTAGGATTTGTCACTCCGATTGTCGGGGAGGTATCTCTGGGCCCTCTCGGTAATGCACATCACTTAAGCCTTGCAAGCATTGCAACTAATGAGTTAGTTGCGGGATGATGTATTACAGAACGAGTAAAAAGAGACTTGCCAGTAATGAGATTGAACTAGGTATTTGGAATACCGACGATCGAATCTCGGGCAAGTAACATACCGATGACAAAGGGAACAATGTATGTTGTTATGCGGTCTGACCGATAAAGATCTTCGTAGAATATGTAGGAGCCAATATGAGCATCCAGGTTCCGCTATTGGTTATTGACTGGAGACATGTCTCGGTCATGTCTACATTGTTCTCGAACCCGTAGGGTCCGCACGCTTAAGGTTACGATGACAGTTATATTATGAGTTTATACATTTTGATGTACCGAAGTTTGTTCGGAGTCCCGGATGTGATCACGGACATGACGAGGAGTCTCTAAATGATCGAGACATAAAGATTGATATATTGGAAGCCTATGTTTGGATACCGGAAGTGTTCCGGGTGAAATCGGGATTTTACCGGAGTACCGGGAGGTTATCGGAACCCCCCCGGGAGCTAAATGGGCCATGATGGGCCTTAGTGGAAAAGAGAAGAGGCAGCCCTGCATGGGCCGCGCGCCCCTCCCCTCCCTTGGTATGAATAGGACAAGGAGAGGGGGCCGGCCCCTCTCTCTCTCTTTCCCCCCCTTCGCGAATCCTATTCCAACTAGGATTGGGGGGGAATCCTACTCCTAGAGGGAGTAGGACTCTCCTGGCGCGCCCTCCTTGGCCGGCCAGCCTTCCCCCCTTTAGTCTTTTATATACAGAGGCAGGGGCACCCCAGAGACACACAAGTTGATCCACGTGATCTATTCCTTAGCCGTGTGCGGCGCCCCCAGCCACCATAGTCCTCGATAATATTGTAGCGGTGCTTAGGCGAAGCCCTGCAGCAGTAGTACATCAAGATCGTCACCACACCGTCGTGCTGACGGATCTCTTCCCCGACACTTTGCTAGATCGGAGTCTGGGGATCGTCATCGAGCTGAACGTGTGCTAGAACTCGGAGGTGCCGTAGTTTCGGTGCTTGATCGGTCGAATCGTGGAGACGTACGACTACATCAACCAAACGCTTCCGTTGTCGATCTACTAGGATTTTTTTTGAAATTACTACGAAACCCAACAGCTGAGGACGTGGTTTTCTCAATCCACCCTTGCACTCTACTCCGCAGACAATCCTTTAAGTACTTGATGGCACCGTTCTTTGAAGAGCCCACATTAGAAGGCATCCCCAACTATTTTTTGTTCTAGGTCTCATTTGGAACATGGAGCAATGCTTTAACTTCCTCTCTAATATTTCCTGGGCATCCCTTACTGAATAAGATAGATGATTTATCATAGTTTATGCGTTGGCCAGATGCCTGATAATAAGTGGTTAGCAACTGGTTTACCTCTATTGCCCCATCTCCACTTGCCGTAAAAAACAACAGGCTGTCATCTGCGAATAACAAGTGGTTTACCCGTTGTGCCGAGGTTGCCACCTTCACCCCACTCATGTTTGATGACTCGTCTATAGATTTTAAGAGGTGCGAAAGGTCCTTTGTTGCTATCAGGAAGAGGTACAGGGAGATTGCGTCTCCGTGTCGAATTCCACGAGATGGTGTGAACTCCTACAATCTCTTGCCATTAAATAAAACTAAGAATTTCACAATTCTTACCAAGCTCATAACAATATCAACCCATCTCTCTATGAAGCCTAGCTTGAGCATGATTGCTTGTAAATAGTTCCACTCCACTCTGTCATAAGCCTTCATCATATCCAATTTCAACGCACAATGCCGGTCGTGCTTTGCTTTGTTTCGCTTCATAAAATGAAGACATTCATACACTTCAATTATGTTATCTGTGATAAGCCTCCACTACTAGGAAAATGCTTATAGATAGAAGTTTAGCGGTAGCGCCTGTTTAAGCACCCGCGCTACTGGTATTTACCAGCAGCGCCTGGTACAAAACACGCTACTACTACTAAATAACAACATTGTTTGTTAGCTTGGGCCGTGCTGCTGTTACATGGGCCGCAGGCCAAAAATGGTAGCCCACTTACCCGTAGTGTTTGTTTTGAACGGGCGCTACAACTGGTGGGCTTAGCAGTAGCGTCGGCCTCTATCCGGTGCTACTACTAGAGGAAAAGAAAACCAGCCCGCGTGCCCCCGCACCCCATCACTCTCACATCGACCCCCTCTGCCCGCCGCCGCCGCGATTAGGGTTCCTCCTCGGCCGCCTCACCCGCGGCAACGGCGCCGTGCGCCGCCACCATGCGATGTCGCCTCTCGCCTCCTCGGATGCTCCAGCCCCGTATGTCCCCCTCGATCTCCTCCTCCTTGCGCGCGCCACCACTAGGCTCCGATTCATTCGCCGTGGCGGTTCGCCATGTTTTTGGATTTCGCGTGGGGGAAAGGGATTTAGGGATTTCACGGTGGCTCCGTTCTTAGATGCGACGTGTTCCAGGCTTGTTTCCTCGCGTGATTGGGGAGAGAGTAGAGAGAGGGGTTAGGTGAGAGAAGTAGAGGCTTTTTGTTGCTCAACGAAACATGGGTTTCAATTCTTGATTAGCAGTTTAGCACATATATGAACACCACTAGTTGTTGGAACTAATCCAGATGGACAAGTTTGGTCAGCCAAAAACTTGGTCGAATCCAGGAGATAGAAAAGGAAGCGGGTAGAGGTGGGAGGGGGGATTGAGGGCAGCAGAAGGGAGCAAGTGAACTGACCTGAGCGATTGCGCTTGGATTTCGACATGGCGTAGGCTTGGTTTCTTCTTCCTTGGCTGCTGTCCCTAGAGCAGTGGCGGCGGCGGCGGTGCCTAGTGTTCTAGGGTTTAGAAAGGGGTTCTCTCTCTTGTCCTGCCTTGACGAAGTAGAGGCGCAGACCAGGCCTGAGGTGGGCTAGAGCAGGCATATTAGATAGAGGCCAGAGCGGTTGATGCAAAGGGAAGCATGCACTTGCAGTGTTGTTTCATTGCCTTTTAGGAGTAGGAGGAGGTTAGCCGGTGACGACGTCGATCTGCCAGCACCCGGCCGTTAATGGAATGATGGACCCAAATCGCTATCCATGTGATGCTGTTAGTGAGCCCATTTTTGGTAAATTTCAGAAAAAGAAAACACAGAGAGACAGGAGTTGTATCTGATCTAAAAGGAGGGTGTTTGCCTTTTATAGTTTTAATTATTGTGCATCTAATGCCAATGGTTGAATGGATGTTTACTTATTGTATTTTGTGAATCTTGTGCCGTGCTGTTTTGAAATATTCTAAGCTGGTTCAACTTTTGGATGTGGTTATAGATAAAGTGCTCCCCTGGATTGATCCACTTAGTTCGGTTGTCCTTGATGAGGATGGAAGTGTTTTTACCCTTGTGTTAGGGCTGGGAGTTGTCCTTGATGAGGATGGAAGAGTTATTGCTCTGGTTTGCCATGCTTGCAGAGATAATGCATAATTGATATTTGTGTAAATAAATGGTATTTTATCTATTGATGATCTTATTGTTGCCTAATAGCTGCCTCGATTAATGTGTGAATAAATGGCATTTTATCTACTAATAATGCAGAATTAGGCTGTTTTTGAACTACTTTTGCTTGTCTGCTTGCGCAATAATGGCAATATGCCATTTATCTTATTATTAGGCTCTGTTTGGGTTACACGATCTCTATTAGGTTATTGTCTGAACTGAACTACAATTTAGTTGTTATTTTGCTTTAGGGAAATGGCACCACCACCAACACCACCATGTCGACGGTGCAAGTCAAGGTGCGCCAGCAGCCTTGCAACTGGCACGCTGTTCGACATCTACTTCGAGTCTAGTTTTCTTCATGCGGCCGTAATGAATTATATGAAACTAGTAGCCACTATTTTGTTTTTGGCGTTATTGGCATTAATTCATCGTGTATATATCATTTTGCTTTTTGTACACAGATCGTCCCATGCAATATGAGGTCGGAATTCAACAAGTTGACCAGAGACTCTGTGACCTTTGAGGCTCCTAGGGGCCTGATACGTCTCCAACGTATCTATAATTTTTATTGCTCCATGCTATTATATTATCTATTTTGGATGTCAATGGGCTTTATTTTACACTTTATATCATTTTTGGGACTAACCTACTAACCAGAGGCCCAGCCCAAATTGTTGTTTTTTTTGCCTATATTAGAGTTTTGCCGAAATGAATATCAAACGGAGTCCAAACGGAATGAAACCTTCGGGAACATGATTTTATCAACAAAGGTGATCCAGGAGACTTTGAGTGGGTGTCAAGAAACGATTGACGAGGGCACGAGGCAGGGGGCGCGCCCTCCACTCTCGTGGGCCCCTCATTGCTCCACCAACATACTTCTTCCTCCTATATATATCCACGTACCCCCAAATATCCAGGAGCACCACGAAAAACTAATTCCACCGCCACAACCTTCTGTACTCGAGAGATCCCATCTTGGGGTCTTTTCCGGAGCTCCGCCGGAGGGGGCATTAATCACGGAGGGCCTCTACATCAACTCCATGGCCTCTCCGGTGATGTGTGAGTAGTTTATTTCAGACCTACGGGTCCATAGTTATTAGCTAGATGGCTTCTTCTCTCTCTTTGGATCTCAATACAAAGTTCTCCTCGATCTTCTTGGAGATCTATTCGATGTAATCTTCTTTTGTGGTGTGTTTGTCGAGATCCGATGAATTGTGGGTTTATGATCCAGATTATCTATGAACAATATTTGATTCTCCTCTGAATTCTTTTATGTATGATTGGTTTATATTTGCAAGTCTCTTCGAATTATCAGTTTGGTTTGGCCTACTGGATTGATCTTTCTTGCAATGGGAGAAGTGCTTAGCTTTGGGTTCAATCTTGCGGTGCTCGATCCCAGTGACAAAAAGAGAACCGGCATGTATTGTATTGTTGTCATCGAGGATAAAAAGATGGGGTTTATATCATATTGCATGAGTTTATCCCTCTACATCATGTCATCTTACTTAAAGCATTACTCTGTTCTTATGAACTTAATACTCTAGATGCATGCTGGACAGCGGTCGATGTGTGGAGTAATAGTAGTAGATGCAGAATCATTTCGGTCAACTTGTCGCGGACGCGATGCCTATATACATGATCATACCTAGATATTCTCATAATTATTCGCTTTTCTATCAATTGCACGACAATAATTCGTTTACCCACCGTAATACTTATGCTCTTGAGAGAAGCCACTAGTGAAACCTATGGCCCCCGGGTCTATCTTCCATCATATTAATCTTCCAACACTTAGCTATTTCTATTACCGTTTATTTTACTTTGCATCTTTTTTTTTCTTTATCATAAAAATACCAAAAATAATATCTTATCATATCTATCAAATCTCACTCTCATAAGTGACCGTGAAGGGATTGACAACCCCTTTATCGCGTTGGTTGCGAGGTTCTTATTTGTTTGTGTAGGTGCGTGGGACTCGAGTGTGATCTCCTACTGGATTGATACCTTGGTTCTCAAAACCGAGGGAAATACTTACGCTACTTTACTGCATCACCCTTTCCTCTTCAAGGGAAACCCAACGCAATGCTCAAGAGGTAGCAAGAAGGATTTCTGGCGCCGTTGTCGGGGAGATTCGCGCCAAGTCAAGTCAATATTTAACTCCCGACAACGAACCATTTCTGGCGCCGTTGTCGGGGAGTCTACGCACAAGTCAAGACATACCAAGTACCCATCACAAACTCTTATCCCTCGCATTACATTATTTTCCATTTGCCTCTCGTTTTCCTTCCCCCACTTCACCCTTGCCGTTTTATTCGCCCTCTCTTTTCCTCTCACCCTCTCTTTCCGTTCGCCTCTTTTTCGCTTTCTTCTTGTTTGCTCATGTGTTGGATTGCTTGCTTGTCATGATGGCTCAAGATAATACCAAATTGTGTGACTTTACCAATACCAACAACAATGATTTTCTTAGCACTCCAATTTCTCCTCTTACCGATGCTGAATCTTGTGAAATTAGTGCTGCTTTGTTGAATCTTGTCATGAAAGATCAATTCGGCGGCCTTTCTAGTGAAGATGTCGCTACCCATCTAAATAGCTTTGTTGATTTGTGTGATACGCAAAAGAAGAAAGATGTGTACAATGATATTGTTAAATTGAAGCTATTTACTTTTTCCCTTAGAGATTGTGCTAAAGCTTGGTTTTCGTCTTTGCCTAAAAATAGTATTGATTCATGGAATAAGTGCAAATATGCTTTTATCTCTAAGTATTTTCCTCCCACTAAGATCATCTCTATTAGAAACGATATTATGAATTTTAAGCAACTTGATCATGAACATGTTGCACAATCTTGGGAGAGAATGAAATTAATGATACATAATTACCCTACACATGGTTTGAATTTATGGATGATTATACAAAAAAAATTATGACAGATTGAACTTTGCTTCTAGAAATCTTTTAGATTCGGCCGCGGGAGGTACTTTTATGGAAATCACTTTAGGAGAAGCTACCAAACTCCTAGATAATATTATGGTTAATTATTCTCAATGGCACACCGAAAGATCTACTAGTGAAAAAGTGCATGCGATAGAAGAAATTAATGTTTTGAGTGGAAAGATGGATGAACTTATGAAATTTGTTGCTAATAAGAGTGCTCCTACTGATACTAATGATATGCCTTTATCTACTTTGATTGAGAATAATAATGAATCTATGGATGTGAATTTTGTTGGCAGGAACAATTTTGGTAATAACGCGTATGGAGGTAATTTTAATTCTAGGCCATTCCCTAGTAATTCCTCTAATAATTATGGTAATTCCTACAACAATTCTTATGGAAATTTTAATAAGATGCCCTCTGAATTTGAGACTAGCGTTAAGGAGTTTATGAATTCAGAAAAGAATTTTAATGCTTTGCTTGAAGAAAAATTGCTTAAGGTTGATGAATTGGCTAGGAACGTTGATAGAATTTCTCTTGATGTTGATTCTTTGAAACGTAGATCTATTCCACCTAATCATGATATCAATGAGTCTCTCAAAGCCATGAGAATTTCCATTGATGAGTGCAAAGAAAGAACCGCTAGGATGCGTGCTAAAAAGATTGCTTTATGAAAGCGTGTTCTTCTAGTTTCTATGAAATTAAGGATGAAGATTTAAAAGTTATTAATGTGTCCCCTATTAAATCTTTGTTTTGAAATATGTATATTGGTAATGATGGGACTGGAGATGAGCCACCTATACCTAGAAGGCGTTACAGAAATTCGGAGTTTTTAGATCTTGATGCAAAAATTGTTAAAAGTGGGATTGAAGAGGTTAAAACTTTAGATATCAATGAACCCACTATCTTGGATTTCAAGGAATTTAATTATGATAATTTCTCTTTGATAGATTTTATTTCCTTGTTGCAATCTGTGCTAAATTCTTCTTATGCTTATAGTCAAAATAAAGCTTTTACTAAACATATCGTTGATGCTTTGATGCAATCTTAGGAAGAAAAACTTGAGTCGGAAGTTTCTATCCCTAGAAAACTTTATGATGAGTGGGAACCTACAATAAAATTTAAAATTAAAGATCATGAGTGCTATGCTTTGTGTGATTTGGGTGCTAGTGTTTCCACGATTCCAAAAACTTTATGTGATTTGCTAGGTTTCCGTGATTTTGATGATTGTTCTTTAAACTTGTACCTTGCGGATTCCACTATTAAGAAACCTATGGGAGAAATTAATGATTTTCTTATTGTGTCAAATAGGAACTATATGCCCGTAGATTTCATTGTTCTTGGCATAGATTGCAATCCTTGATGTCCTATTATTCTTGGTATACCTTTCCTTAGAACGATTGGTGCAATTATTGATATGAAGGAAGGGAATATTAGACTCCAATTTCCATTAAGGAAAGGCATGGAACACTTCCCTAGAAAGAAAAATAAATTACCATATGAATCTATTATGAGAGCCACTTATGGATTGCCTACCAAAGATGGCAATACCTAGATCTATCTTCGCTTTTATGCCTAGCTAGGGGCGTTAAACGATAGCGCTTGTTGGGAGGCAACCCAATTTTATTTTTATTCCTTACTTTTTGCTCATGTTTAGTAATAAATAATTTATCTAGCCTCTGTTTTGGTTGTGTTTTTTATGTTTAATTAGTGTTTGTGCCAAGTAGAACCGTTGGGAAGACTTGGGAGAAATCTTTTTGATCTTGCTGTAAAAAACAGAAACTTTAGCGCTCATGAGAATTGCTGCCAGTTTTATTTGGAAGGTCCTGTTTAGTTAATTATTTTTTCCGATGATTAATATATAAATTAATCACGTCCAGAAATTTATTTTAGAATTTTTTGGGTTCCAGAAGTGGTCGAAACCTACAGATTACTACAGACTGTTCTGTTTTTGACAGATTTTGTTTTTCTTGTGTTGTTTTCTTATTTTGATGAATCTATGGCTAGTAAAAGAGTTTATAAACCATAGAGAAGTTGGAATACAGTAGGTTTAACACCAATATAAATAAATAATGAGGTCATTACAGTAACTTGAAGTGGTGTTTTGTTTTCTTTCGCTAACGGAGCTCACGAGATTTTCTATTTTCAGTTTTGTGTTGTGAAGTTTTCAAGTTTTGGGTAAAGATTTGATGGATTATGGAAAAAGGAGAGGAAAGAGCCTAAGCTTGGGGATGCCCATGGCACCCAAAGGTAAAATTCAAGGACACCAAAAAGCCTACGCTTGGGGATGTCCCGGAAGGCATCCCTCTTTCGTCTTCGTCTATCGGTAACTTTACTTGGAGCTATATTTTTATTCACCATATGATATGTGTTTTTCTTGGAGCTATATTTTTATTCACCATATGATATGTATTTTGCAAGGCCGCCGTTCATATTCTTCATACATGTCACTCATGCATCATTGCACATCCCGGCACACCGCCGGAGGCATGCACATAGAGTCATATTGTGTTCTAAGTATTGAGTTGTAATTCTTGAGTTGTAAGTAAATAAAGTGTGATGATCATCATTATTAGAGCATTGTCCTAATGAGGAAAGGATGATGGAGACTATGATTCCCCCACAAGTCGGATGAGACTCCGGACGAAAAATAAAAAAGGAAAAAAAGAGGCCAAAAAAAGAGAAAAGGCCCAAACAAAAAAATGAGAGAAAAAGAGAGAAGGGACAATGATACTATCCTTTTACCACACTTGTGCTTCAAAGTAGCACCATGATCTTCATGATAGAGAGTCTCCTATGATATCACTTTCATATACTAGTGGGAATTTTTCATTATAGAACTTGGCTTGTATATTCCAATGATGGACTTCCTCAAAATGCCCTAGGTCTTCATGAGCAAGCACGTTGGATGCACACCCACTTAGTTTCTTTTGTGAGCTTTCATATACTTATAGTTCTAGTGCATCCGATGCATGGAAATCCCTACTCACTCACATCGATATCTATTAATTGGCATCTCCATAGCCCGTTGATACATCTAGTTGATGTGAGACTATCTTCTCCTTTTTGTCTTCTCCACAACCACCATTCTATTTCACATATAGTGCTATATCCATGGCTCACGCTCATATATTGTGTGAAGATTGAAAAAGTTTGAGAACATCAAAAGTATGAAAAAATTGCTTGGCTTGTCATCGGGGTTGTGCATGATTCAAATATTTTGTGTGGTGAAGATAGAGCATAGCCAAACTATATGATTTTGTAGGGATAACTTTCTTTGGCCATGTTATTTTGAGAAGACATAATTGCTTAGTTAGTGTGCTTGAAGTATTATTATTTCTATGTCAATATTAAACTTTTGTCTTGAATCTTTCGGATCTGAACATTCATGCCACAATAAAGAAAAATTACATTGAGAAATGTGTTAGAAAGAATTCCACATCAAAAATTCTTCTTTTATCATTTACCTACTCGAGGACGAGCGGGAATTAAACTTGGGGATGCTTGATACGTCTCCAATGTATCTATAATTTTTGATTGCTCCATGCTATTATATTATCTATTTTGGATGTCAATGGGCTTTATTTTATACTTTCATATCATTTTTGGGACTAACCTACTAACCGGAGGCCCAGCCCAAATTGCTGTTTTTTTGCCTATTTTAGAGTTTCGCCGAAAAGGAATATCAAACGGAGTCCAAACGGAATGAAACCTTCGGGAACGTGATTTTCTCAACAAACGTGATCTAGGAGACTTGGAGTGGGCGTCAAGAAGCGATCAAGGAGGGCACGAGGCAGGGAGGCGCGCCTACCCCCTGGGCGCACCCTCCACCCTCGTGGGCCCCTCTCCACCGACGTACTTCTTCCTCCTATATATACCCACGTACCCCCCAAACATCTAGGAGCACCACAAAAAACCTAATTCCACCGCCGCAACCTTCTGTACCCGGGAGATCCCATCTTGGGGCCTTTTCCGAAGCTCCGCCGGAGGGGGCATTGACCACAGAGGGCCTCTACATCAACTCCATGGCCTCTACGGTGATGTGTGAGTAGTTTATTTCAGACCTATGGGTCCATAGTTATTAGCTAGATGGCTTCTTCTCTCTCTTTGGATCTCAATACAAAGTTCTCCTCGATCTTCTTGGAGATCTATTCGATGTAATCTTCTTTTGCAGTGTGTTTGTCGAGATCCGATGAATTGTGGGTTTATGATCCAGATTATCTATGAACAATATTTGATTCTCTCTGAATTCTCTTATGTATGATTGGTTTATCTTTGCAAGTCTCTTCGAATTATCAGTTTGGTTTGGCCTACTAGATTGATCTTTCTTGCAATGGGAGAAGTGCTTAGCTTTGGGTTCAATCTTGCGGTGCTCGATCCCAGTGACAGAAAGGGAACTGACATGTATTGTATTGTTGCCATCGAGGATAAAAAGATGGGGTTTATATCATATTGCATGAGTTTATCCCTCTACATCATGTCATCTTACTTAAAGTATTACTATGTTCTTATGAACTTAATACTCTAGATGCATGCTGGATAGCGGTCGATGTGTGGAGTAACAGTAGTAGATGTAGAATCGTTTCGGTCTACTTGTCGCGGATGTGATGTCTATATACATGATCATACCTAGATATTCTCATAATTATTCGCTTTTCTATCAATTGCTCGATAGTAATTCATTTACCCACCGTAATACTTATGCTCTTGAGAAAAGCCACTAGTGAAACCTATGGCCCCCGGGTCTATCTTCCAACACTTCGCTATTTCTATTACCGTTTATTTTACTTTGCATCTTTATTTCTCTTTATCATAAAAATACCAAAAATATTATCTTATCATATCTATCAGATCTCACTCTCGTAAGTGACCGTGAAGGGATTGACAACCCCTTTATCGCGTTGGTTGCGAGGTTCTTATTTGTTTGTGTAGGTGCGTGGGACTCGAGCGTGATCTCCTACTGGATTGATACCTTGGTTATCAAAACTGAGGGAAATACTTGCGCTACTTTACTACATCACCCTTTCCTGTTCAAGGGAAAACGAACACAGTGCTCAAGAGGTAGCAGGGCCCCTACACTATGGAGGTCGAGAAAGGACGAAATATGACGCAGGTGGGAGGAGATGGATGGGTTCATTTCATTGCCTACATGCGTATCACCGGTGGTGAGTTGATCAGCTTCTCCTTCAGAGTAGAAAGACCCAAGCTGGCCATCATTTATGCCAACTAAGCAGAAGATGATGAAGATGATGAGGATGATGACGACCCACTTGATGAAGCCGTCGTAGCTCAAAGAATGAGGTTGAGCGAGGAGGTGTGCAACCTATGGGACATCATTCCGCCACGTGTTGACTTCGTCAGGGTGCCATTCGTGACCCGCCTGACAAGTACCATGGTTGATCGGCATGTCATGCTATGCTGCATTTACTGTAGTAATTTGATGATATGCTTTATTGTTATACTTAGTGTAGAGTCCGATGATATATATGCTTAGTGAATCTTATATGCTTAGTGAATCTTATATGCTTTATTGTTATACTTAGTGTAGAGTCCGATGATATATATGCTTAGCGAATCTTATATGCTTAGTGAATCCGATGGTCTATATGCTTAGTGAATCCGATGATATATATGCTTTATTGTTATACTTAGTGTAGAGTCCGATGATATATATGCTTAGTGAATCTTATATGCTTAGTGAATCCAATGATCTATATGCTTAGTGAATCTGATGATATATATGCTTCATGTAGAATCAAAGAACTATTAATAATGTAGAATCCATATATACTTATTAGTAGAATTCATGCTTAATAGAAATGTAGTACTGTCTTTTGATAGTGTAGAATGTGTGAGGCTTCTTATTAATTGATATGTTTTTCTTATTCAGAAATTGCCAAAGAGCCTATCTGAGAGTTGTAGTATCAAGCCTGATGAAGAAGGCTCTGCTGGAATACGCCTTACCGCGAGGGGCTTCGTCACCACCTTTGCGTACGGCGTGGACACGGACGGTCGCAGACACTTCAACTCGGTTGGGTGGAAGAGCTTTCTCGTGGGCAAGAATCTTCATGTTGGATAGGCTATCCTAATTACTATCAGGAACACCCACCGCACAGGCTTGAGGATGATGATCGTCATCGATATCATGTAGAACTACATATGCATATGTGTGGCTGCTGAACCATATATATGCTAGTATGACTACCTAGTAGACTTATCAACTATGATCTATCCATACATTGTTGACTACTATATATGAGTTTGTGAGATTGTGTGGTTATATTAAATGTGGTATTGTCGTTAATGTTTGTGAGATGGTTCTGTGAACTTAGTTTATTTGCACTGGACTTGTCTTGATTTCCATGAATATTGCATCTGACTTCTTTTTATTATTTTAAATTTTTATTTAGCTAGTTGTAGCGTGGGGAGAAAATAGGGCGCTACTACTACGTGATGATAGTAGTAGGGTTGGTAGAGAAAGAGGCGCTACTACTGAGTATTTTAGCTGCAGCGCTTGTTTAGAAACACGCTACTGTTAAATAATAGCTGTAGCGCCCTAGCAGTAGCGCGGGTGCCCGCGCTACTGGTATGTAAAAAACCAGCGCCACTAGTAAGGTTTTCTCTAGTAGTGCTTCCTGGGCAAAAGCTGACTGCTCCTCTAAGATAGCGTCTGGAAGTACTAGATTCAGCCTGTTAGAAATAACATTGGATGCTATCTTGTATAATACATTATAGAGAGAGATGGGCCTGAACTGTGACATCAAGTTTGGGTTTTTTACCTTTAGTATTAAATCAGGATGGTCTCGTTAATACATGCTGCTGATTCAGTGCCACTAATAATGCGTAGAACAGCCTTGGTTATCTCCTTGCCATACACATCTCAATGATGTTGATAAAAATGTGCAGGGAACCCGTCTGAACCCGACGCCTTGGCCGGGAACATTTGAAATAAAGCAGTTTTCACTTCCTCCACCTTGTACTCAGCATTCAGGAGATCGTTCATTGCCGAGTTGGTGGTGCCCTGGTGGTGGCACTACACCACAACACTACATCCTCGACACACAAGTTGGTCGGGAAAACAACGTCCGCCAACAGATAGTCTGTTGGGTTCGACTAGTATTAAGTACTGGACCTGACAAAGGGCGGGGGTGTGTATAACCACATTTAACGGCCCACTGGCACCTTGCCGCTTTTCAGTGACCCATTCAGTGCAGCCCGTGTATTTTTCTTTAGCCTCCCCTCAAATCAGAAAGGGTTTATCTAAAAAAACAAATAAAATACCCTTAAAGAACCAAATAATTTGGCTAGGTATGGTGTCTCTCTCCATCAGGGAAGACATGTTTGGCTAGGTAATCCACACGATTCGGAGGTGATCCCTGTAAACATTCTAAATCTATATCTATGCCTATATGCCTATATATCCATGTCTATGTCTATATCTCTATCTTCTTCTTCTTCTTTAATTTTTAATTATATATTATTATTATTATTATTATATTATATTATATATATAATTATAAAGCAAGGTCATTTTTCATTTGTTCATCCGTTCACCTATATTATTATTATTATTATTATTGGATGTGTTTTTCTGAATTTTTCGTTAGGGTAGGTTTTTTTAGCATCCCACCGGTACGCGCGGGCCTGCTCGGTCATATAAAAAAGTTGGTGCCAATTGAATTTGAACTCACAACATCATCTAGTCACAAATAACCAACTAAGCTAGCTATCTCTTGCGAAAAACAACATATTTTATTCTATTTATACCTTGTGTGAACTATTAGTAGAAAGGAAAAACATTGCCTTTTTTTCTTCGGGCTGTTGTTGTACGTGTGTAGGTCCGAGTAGGCCCATTTAAGATACATGCAGCCCGATTGCGATGCAAAAATATTGCTCCTAAATAGGGTCAGTATATCTATTGAATAGTCCCACCGATGTCTAAAAAATATATTGAATAGTCCCATCTCGCTTCCTTACACTCTATTCCTGCAACTTATATACGTCTTTAAGTTTCTTGAGTTATCAAATAGGCTCATTGGAATAAAAACAGAGTGGATGATTGGGTCCCATCCCTAAAGAGGATTAATATAACGAAGGAATAAAGGGAAGAGAAGGAAGACTACGACCCGAGGGTCCAAGGGGAGGTCCATGGCACGAGAGCACCATGTGAAACAAAGGCAAATAAAATAGCCGTCACAACGACTGCGGGTCGCAACCATGAACGACACATCCCTTGTTAGACTCTATTTCTGTTCATGAGGGGATATGGGTTGTGCCTGCTGGAGTGGCAAGGCTCATCCTACCCGAATGACGGAAGGAGCACTATTTTTCGACACTGCTCGACATGGCCGACCCCGCCGGCTGCACCCGGTAATGGCCATCGTAGACACCGTCATCTTCAAAGATTGATCGATTCGGTGCTCTGCACCAATCAAAGAGCTATGTG
>NC_041380.1:534919711-534946346 GCF_002162155.2 Triticum dicoccoides | reverse complement strand
ATTGCGTTTAGCCTCCTAGTGGTTTATGTCTATCTCCGCCACAACATAGAACGTACATTACTTCTTCTTGGTTACGCTCGTGATCCATGAATGCCATGTTAATACAAATTTGCAGCCGATAGATGATCAAAACATATTGCGAATGTCACTTCACTCCACAAATCAATTAACTTGCTGCAACATCTTATTAGATAAAGAACATTGAATACTTTATTGGGAAAATCTCCTATCTGCTTTAGTTTTCGTATTTAACATGCCGCTTCATTTAATTCGCAAAGAATTGACAACTTGACTAATTAGCTTCTTCCATCAGGTTGAATCATGGGTCATATAATTTGAAGATTTTTGTTTTCACAAGTGAAAGCTGACAGAAAGTTGTCTAATGGCTGGGCCAAGGTTGATTCCTTCTGGTATTGGCATGCTCATGTCTATGATACCATGGAGCTTCACAATTCTACACTTACTAATACGACAAGCTATAAGTTATTGTTCTAGGAAACTTGCAGTTTGAGTCTGTATTTTCATAGACGATATGATGGCATGCATTACAATCCTATGCAAATGTGTAGAAAAAAGTGGTTGCCATTGATACTCAAATTTGTTCAGTTTAGGAGCATCATGAAATGACATTCGTAGAAGTCGTGGCCAAAAACAAATCAGCAATCCAATACACTTTTGAAAATAACACTTTTGGAGCATCGTTTTGTTTTTGCCACGACTTCCACTAAATGTCATTTCGCAATGAAATTTTGTGATCACTCGAAACATTTGTCAATGTTTGCACCAAAAAAACAGTTGTCTTTGAAATTTGTTTCAATTTTACTGTTTACTCAAGCTCATTTGAGCTCGAGCACAGAGGTCCCCAAGCTCAGTACACAAATTCAAAGGTTCCACAAAGTGGTATGCATCATATAAGTCTAGAAATAACTATTTAAGAATGGTTCTTGGATATGTATATTGACGACTGAGTATGTGACACAACAAAGAAAGCAGTCCCTGATTTGTTGAGGTATGGCCGTGATGGGGTAACCAAGGCTGGGTGATGAATATGATGATATAGTTTTCAGAGGAAAAAGAAAATACAAAAGCCAGGCAATGATATACATATGATGTAGTATTTTTTTTTTACTTTTCTTGACTTATATTGCACAACGATAATTAAGATGTACCATGGCAGTTAGACAACCTATCTCCGTCTATGTTAGGCCTGATACACCGGAGGGACATCATCTCTTTCTGTTCTCCTCTCGCGCACAATGGAGGATCACTTCATTCGTCTTGCAATTCTCAGGCACACTCGCAGCTAGCGCAATACTGAGGTGCAGCATCCGCCGGCGTGGGTTGCGAGCAGCAGGCTGCGATCCCGAAGCACACCTCCCTAGTGAACTTTTCTTAGAGCGACACACCTCGCTAGTGAAATGGTAACTATGCCGATTGCTGAACAATCTTTGTACCTCCCACCAAAAGAAATAAATCCGGGGATAAAAAGAGCACAAGTAACTGACAACCTGATTCTGTCCAGAAATTACAGGTGTACCTTAGTAATCCCCCAGGCCAACGTATTACCATAAACTAGGTCAGCATTTTCCCATATGCCTGACACTCACATGATCGGTTTCAAAATAAAGTTTCAGCAGAAGCTCGATTCGTTCTCGTTGCCCCTTGTTGTGGAGACGCTCGGCTCATGCTTCCTGGATTACTTCTTCCTCCCGGCCTCCGGCACCCGGGGCGGCATCCTTCTTGCTTGGAAGCGTAACAAGATCGCTATCTCCAGCCCCTACTTTGGTCAACACCACATCACGGCCCTCGTTTCTACCACCTCGGGCGCGCATCCTTGGTGGATCACCGGGGTCTATGGCCCGCAGGACGACGATGAAAAGATCTTGTTCCTCGAGGACTTGCAAGATACCCGTGACTCTTGCGCTGGCCCCTGGCTCCTCGACGGTGACTTCAACCTCGCCTCCTCCTCTAGTGACAAAAGCAACGGCCGGATTAACAGACGCACTTCCAACAGATTCTGTCGCTTCATTGCTGATATGGAGTTGCGCGACGTCTACATGCATGGCCGCCGCTACACTTGGTCCAACGAGAGAGACTCGCCCACGCTTGTGCGCAACGACCGCTTTCTTTGCACCTCTGAGTGAGATCTCGCGCAGCCACATGCCATCCTCCGCTGCCTTGCCTCGACGGTGTCCGACCACTGCCTGCTGTTTCTCGACTGCACTCCGCGCTCGGCTGGCCCGAGACGTTTCCACTTCGAGCGGTTTTGGATCAAGCTTGAAGGTTTTCAAGAAACGGTGGCGGCTGCTTGGGGCTCCGTCCATGACCCGGACCCCTTCCGGCGCGTCTACCTCCGCCTCAAGATCACGGCTCACCGCCTCCAGAGCTGGGGCACGCGCACTCATGGCCACGTGTCCCTGCAACTTATGATTGCACGGGAGCTCATTGCCCGCCTCCATGCGGCCCAGGATGTCCGGGCTCTCTCTCCCTCTGAGATCTGGCTTCGGCGCAGTCTAAAGCGCGCCTACCTTGGATTAGCCTCGCTCGAGAGATCCATCGCCCGCGAGCGGGCACGGTTTGGATGGCTAAAGGAGGGCGAGACTAACACAGCCTTCTTCAAAATTCACGCGGCCCAAAGGCACCAGAAGAACCACATCCTCTCCCTTCTGCGCGAGGGCTCTACGATCATCGATGAGCAGGACATGGCCAAGGCGGCCTACCACCACTTATCCTCGCTTCTCGGCACTCCAAGGCCCCGTGATTTCTCTCTCGATCTGCAACAAATTGATGACCACTCCTTCGATCTCGAGGAGCTCGAGCTTCCTTTCTCTGAGGAGGAAATCTGGACCGCGGTCAAGGCGCTCCCCCGTGGAAAAGCCCCGGGCCCCGATGGATTCACGGCCGAGTTCCTTGTGGCGTGCTGGGATACAATCAAAGCCGATATCTGCGAGGTGTTCGACAAGTTCTACTCCATGAACGGTGAAAGATCGTGGATGTCGCCTAGAGGGGGGGGGGTGAATAGGCGTTTTAAAATAATTACGGTTTAGGCTTGAACAAATGCGGAATAAACCTAGCGGTTAATTTACCAAGCACAAAGCCTAAAACAACTAGGCTCACCTATGTGCACCAACAACTTATGCTAAGAAAGATAAGCAACTATGTGATAGCAAGATATATGACAAGAAACAATATGGCTATCACAAAGTAAAGTGCATAAGTAAAGGGCTCGGGTAAGAGATAACCGAGGCACGAGGAGACGATGATGTATCCCGAAGTTCACACACTTGCGGATGCTAATCTCCGTTTGGAGCGGTGTGGAGGCACAATGCTCCCCAAGAAGCCACTAGGGCCACCGTAATCTCCTCATGCTCTCGCGCAATGCAAGATGCCGTGATTCGACTAAGGGACCCTTGAGGGCGGTCACCGAACCCGTACAAATGGCGACCATTGGGGGCGGTCACCGAACCCGTACACTTTGGCAACCCTTGGGGACGGTCACGGGTACCCGTCAAATTGCTCGGGCGATCTCCACAACCTAATTGGAGACCCCGACGCTTGCCCGGAGCTTTGCACCACAATGATTGAGCTCCGAACACCAACAACCGTCTAGGGAGCCCAAGCACCCAAGAGGAACAAGCTCAAGGGTACCAAGCACCCAAGAGTAATAAGCTTCTCAACTTGTAACTTCCACGTATCACGTGGAGAACTCAAACCGATGCACCAAATGCAATGGCAAGGGCACACGGAGTGCCCAAGTCCTTCTCTCTCAAATCCCACCGAAGCAACTAATGCTAGGGAGGAAGGTGAGAGGAAGAACAAGAAAGAAAACACCAAGAACTCCAAGATCTAGATCCAAGGGGTTCCCCTCACATAGAGGAGAAAGTGATTGGTGGAAATGTGGATCTAGATCTCCTCTCTCTTTTCCCTCAAAAACTAGCAAGAATCCATGGAGGGATTGAGAGTTAGCAAGCTCAAAGAAGGTCAACAATGGGGGAAGAACACGAGCTTAAAGGATAAGGCTCAATGGGGAAGAAGACCCCCTTTTATAGGAGGGGGAAAATCCAACCGTTATCCCCCACTCAGCCCCGCAGAGAGCGGTACTACCGCGGAGGCAGGGCGGTACTACCGCTCATAAGCGGTACTACTGCTCCCCCTCAGCGGTACTGCCGCGCCAGAAGAAAAAGGGGCTGGGGCTGGGACCCAGAGCGGTACTACCGTGGAGGCAGGGCGGTACTACCGCTAATAAGTGGTACTACCGCCACTACTACCGCAGCTAGTGCCGCAAAACCCGACACGAGAAAATGCGCACTCGAGTCGAGGCGGTAAGAACACGGAGCCGCAGCGGTACTACTGCTGAGACCATCAAGCGGTACTACCGCTCCGAGGAGCGGTACTACCGCTTAGTGAGCTTAAGCGGTACTACCGCTGTGGCCCGCGGTACTACCGCTGCGGAGCGGTACTGCCGCTTGTGACTCCTCAGCGGTACTACCGCTGGGTACCACGGTACTACCGCTGGGACCCTGACAAAAACCACACTCAAGAAAATCAGAACTGCCATAACTTCTGCATATGAGCTCCGAATTGAGCAAACTCAAGCTTGTTGAAAACAAGACGACGAGTAGCATCAAAACAGCGAGAAGAACCGGCAAAACCTCCAACATCGAAAACATCATAGAAGAAGCATGCGAACTCCGTTTTCGATGAACTCAAGCTTGTCATCAAGATGACCATAAGCTCTAAGACTCACAAAGAGAACCAAACAAGAACCAAGAAATATGATGTAAGGATGCAATGGTTTGAGCTCTCTACGAACGATACGATCAAGCTACTCATCGAGAGCCCCCCTTGATAGTACGGCAATCGATCCTATAACCCGGTCTCCCAACTACCATCATGAGACCGGTAAAATAGAAAACCTATCAAGGGCAAACCTTTGCCTTGCACATGGTCCACTTGAGCTAGATGATGACGATCTTGACTTCCTCAAGTTGGACCACCTTTCTTGATTGTGTTGGCACGATGAAGACTAGATGATTGCTCCCCCATAGACCACTATGGGTGAGCCACTCTTCGGCACATCTTCACAAGTCCATTGTCACCACAATGGCCGGCAAGCTTCAAGCACTTGATCTCTTCGCGATGATCCACTTGAACTTGCACACGGCAATCTTGATGATGATCACCACTTGATGTCATCCTCTCCATGGGTTGAGAGATATCTTCCTCTTGACACAAGCCCATGAACATGTACCTAACCCCACGTAGAACTCTCACATAGACCATGGGTTAGTACACAAAGCACAATGGACAATGCTTACCAAACCATGGGATCACTTGATCCCTCTCGGTACATCTTCTATGCTTTGTGAGTTGATCAACTTGATTCACTCTTGACTTAGTCTTGATCAACCTTGAATCTTTCCAACTCTCTTCGTTTGGATGATGTCTTGAAGGTAAACATGAATGATCACACAATCTTCTTCTTCAAGACATGCTTGCAATAAGCTCAACTCTCAAATGACCAATCTTTGGATAATTCCTTGAATAGCACCTTGGTCGACACAAACTTTTCTTGAAACCAACACATGTACTCCAAGAAAAGCCTATGGACAAAACCTTCAAATATAACTCAAGGCAACCATTAGTCCATAGAGATTGTCATCAATTTCCAAAACCAAACATGGGGGCACCGCATGTTCTTTCAAACGGGCGCAGCCTCCAGCGCCTCAATGAAGCCCTAATCACGCTGATCCCAAAGAAGCCGGATGCCTTCTCTCTCTCGGACTACCGCCCCATCAGCCTAATCCACCTGATTGCGAAGCTCGTCGCAAAAGTCCTCTCCCTACGCCTTGCTCCTCGCGTTAAGATGTTCACCAGGCTGGCCGACCTCGACCGCTGCTGGACTGCCGATAGACTGGCGCACCACGGTCTCCCCCACAATGACAGATGTGCTCTTTGCGACCAGGACGTCGAGACCATGCAACATATCATCATCGCCTGCCCTTTCTCCAGGCAGATTTGGAATGATGTCCTGTCTTGGGTGCGCGCCACCGTCCCCCATCCGTCCGGTCCCGAGGAGTTCCTCCCCTGGTGCTCCTCGATGATCATGAGCTCCCCCACAGGGCACCGCAAGGGGCTTGCCACCCTTGCAACCCTGACGGCCTGGTCTATCTGGAAGCAGCGCAACCGTTGTGTCTTCGACGGCGAATCCCCCTCCACCTCCCGGCCTTTTGAGCTTATCCAAAACGAGGCACGTTCTTGGGCTAGGGCTGGCGCTCACGGTTTAAATGCGCTGCTGACTTTGGTCCCTAAACTTGTACCCGGGCTGAGCAGCCCGTCACCACTGCTCCTTGCTCCTTGTCTTGCCTGCGTGCTGCACACCGAGCCTCCCCCCCTTGTACTTTCCCCTTCTTCCTATCAATGAAAAGATACGCTCTCTAGCGTATTCGCGAAAAAAGCAGCATGTCGCATGTCCCTGATTTTCAGATGAAAAAGAAAGAACTCTTCCCTTCCATTCAAAAACTTTGAGCTATCAGATGTACTCAAATCATGAAGTTTAGTGGCATGCAAATTTTCAATGATGCTACACTAGAAAAAAAAACATAAAAACAGTTCTAAAAGAAACTTCTTAATTGAATATACCTTCTGTCAGCCATCGTTGTTTAGTACTGAATTTCTTAACAGTGCAATTGTGCATAGCTCCACCAAATGACTTGTTTAGATACAATAAATTGGGATAATATGAACTTCTCCACACTACAAGCACATTGGAACTACTCAGGCTTGAACAAAACACAAGATGGGACAAGCAAGATGGAAGGGGGGGCCCATTTTTCAGCATCCACATGTGAAGGGATCGGTCAAATCCAAATCACGGACATGCATGATATCTGAAACATCATGCCGACAAGCTATTGTAAAACAAAGCCGAGCACCTCTAGAAGCCCTATTCTCCATCTGAAGCATCCTATGTTGCTTATCAAAAAATTCATCATTATGATTGTGGTATTCAACCGCAAGTTTAAGTGATTCTAGGATTCTGGCATTCAGCACAAATAATTGGACAAAGTTAATTTGTGCCTTGATGCCTCGATAACAATGCATCACTATTGTCTTCAAACGGATATCAAGAGATTTGAGAAGATTCCGATGCTTCCCGCGCCAAAAATTTCGTTTTCCTGATCTGCCTCCCTGAAAGGAGCCATTGAGAAAAATTAACCACTTGAAAGCTGGTCAACCATATGCCAGCGGAATGGTGACCACTAATACGATATGAACTTTATACATGAGAAATTTTACCTTTATATACAATTTCTCCAAGCAGGGAAAACATCTCAATAAATTAATAACTTTATCCAGATCATAAATATACATACTGATAGCCAAGATCTTGACATTAGGCACCACCGTTGTCAAGCTATGAATGCGCAATCCCTTTGTCAAGCATGCATAGAACGAAACATTAGCACAATGAAATATAAATATATATGATTGATATGCATAACATATGTGCACACAAAAGTGCAACTAATGAGAAGCCATGTAATAAGTAAAACAGACATAGCTACCTGAATAACTGTTGAGCCAAACACAATTTTGGAGTCGCTATACAATTCAGGAATGCAGCCCAATATCTCAAGTTTAGGCGCGGATATAACAGAAATTTGCATTTGTGTGTATGTATCAAGATTGAGCATCCTTTGAAGCAAAAACGCATCCTCGATGACAAGCTCCATTGTGCCACAACGAATGCCGATGTTTCTGATGGTAGGGGAGTTGATCGATCAACGGATGCCAAAAGTGTAATCAAGAAGCAAGCTTTCCAGGACAGGGCAGCTCGCGAGGATAATGTGCAGCGCGAATTGTGATATAATGACCTCCACCAGTGCAAGTTTCTTGAGCTGGGGAAAGTTTCGACCATATAGTCCCGGAGAGAGTACTGGCTGATGGTGAGGACACGGAGAGTGGGCGTGAACCGAAAGATGGACGTTGAAAGCGATGATGGCAGTTGTGGGCTTCGGCTTGCAAATGGGGCCACGTAGAGCTCCAGCTCTTGGAGGTTATCAAGGGCAGGGGATCCGAGGGTTCCAACTGAGCCGTGCGCTGCTTTTGCTTGGTACAGAAGATAAGGCGCAGGTAGACACAGGCGGCGTCCGGGCCCGTGGTGGGCAGAAAGGATGACGCCGAGGAGAGCTTTCGCTTGTATCCCATAGGCGTGGAGGTCACGGACGTCGATGTTAAGAGGGGCAGAGCGCCAGAGGTGGCGCCAGCGTGACGCGAGGACTTGGGTGCGAGCGCCGTCCTTGGTGGGGAGAAGGGTGATGATCTCACCGAGGATTGCGTCGGGGAGGTTGCTGATGTGGTCGCCGGGCGGCTGTTCTGGGCTTCTCACCGCCGTCGTCGTCGGTGGTTTGGGATCGTGGCCTTCCGTAACCGCCGGCGTGGCTTCGTTGATGCCCATTGCGGCTAGTTTCCTCTTCTTGGCACCCTCCATCTCCATGTACTGCGCCGCCGCCGCCGCGGTGGATTTTCCAGATGAGGCGCCGCCGCACTGGATTCTCCGCTATGCGCTATGCATTCCCCGAGCCGAGTAGGGTTCAACTAGAATCAAGTACTGAATCTGACCAAGGGCCGGCTGTGTTATTTATACCAAATACAACAGGCCATGGGCCCCTTGCCCCATTTTAGTGGCCCATTTAGTGCAGCACGTGTAGTTTTTTGCCTTCAGATATCTTGATGATCATGATTTAACTTTCAAAAGGTTGAAACAAATGCTGGGAGAGATGATGTAGGTGCGAGGAACGCAAGTGCTCACGCACAAATTCGTCAAAAGGAAAATACATCATGCACAAAGATCTCACATTGTTTAGGTAGAGACCTGTCACAACTACATAGCTTAAGCACAAATACATCAATTTATCATTTTTCCTGACTAAGAATGATTTATCTTTCCTCTGTGGATGGAAAAAAAATATAGTCTTCCTTGTTTTCATGCTACACCATGTTTTACAGCATGACATGGTAGAGATCGATTTATCTCTCTTCAGTTCACTCACGGGAGGTACAGTTGCTATCTGTGGATGAACTATCAAGTGGGGACGTTGCAATGCTCGCATAATCGGGGCCTCCCAATCCCCAATTCCAGTCGCTCCTACTTCCAAAGGCTGTTTTTTTACCTCTTCAGCAGACTGTTTTTTTACCGTGCGCGGAAGGTACTGTGCATGGCTTAGTCGTTCATGCTTTCACATGAAAGGTAAGAGTACATAATAGATTTCTATTATCACTATATACTCTCATATACATACCGTGTTGATGTCAGGTATGTTACATAGGAGTATGTGTGTGTCACCATCGACATTGTACAGTGCAACAATCCATCTACTCTCTCATTCCACAACCATATGCATTAAAATCTTATTCTGAAAATTGAAGCCTCCATATTTGTTGAACATAAAGTCGAATTTATGATCCATTTGCACAATTGTGTTCATGGTAATGAGGGCTTCTTAACAAGATCAATAGTGAATATATTTTGATAGTTTTTTTAATTATGAAACATAGGGATGGACTATAGAACATGAAGAAAACCTAATAAGAATGAAAGTTTATTAAAATCCAGATATTAAGTTTGAAGTATATTGATACGGAATGTAACATTGTGGTATGCTCCCGACATGCAAAAAATAATAATTTACAATAAAACAATTGATTTTTTTAACCTATACATCTTATTTATCAATCATGTTTGAAGCACAGTGAGCTAAGAGTAAATTAGATAAAATATATTGTCATTTACAAGAAACATAATATTCTAACAAATTCAAATGTTTTACCATAATGTTTTATTATGTTTCACAAAAACAATCATGTTGTTTCGTTGTGGTTCATCTGTTTGGGATCATATCACAATGTTTTCATCTTGTATCATACACTTCAAACTTAGTGCTACTAATATTAAATAAACATTTGTTTACTCTACTTCGACATAAAATAGATGGAATCATGCTCTGTAGGATTTGAACCTATGACATCAGGTTTTGTAGACCAGCGTTCTACCGAAGTGAACTAAGAGCGCTTCTCATCGAACTTAATACTACTAATTTTAAATAAACATCCGTTCTCATCAAGTTCATATGAACCACTTATTCAACCAAAATATACATTTGCTTCTAAGTAGATATGAGCTCCGCACCTTCTGGTAAACCGGGGGTGAGTCGGCGAACACGTCTGGGTTCTCTCGTGGACTCTCCGATGATGAGGATGTCGAGGACTCTACCATAGGCTAGTCGGTGTTGCCACGTCCTTCTAGTTAGACTATCCTGGAGTTAGGGTCTTGTTGCAAAGGTCTCCGACATCGGTCGTGACATAGCTTGGTTGCTTTGTTCTTGCCATGTCACCTTTTGCTAGAGGTTGGACAGGGTGAGGCATGTATGGTGATTGGCATAGTGGGTGCGGTGGCTAATTCTGAAGTAATGGTCAAAGAATTTGGCGGCTATAAGGTGATTACTCAATACCTACCCACCTAGCCAAGACCCCCAAAAGAGGATCATAGTCCCCCTTGGTGGAGACTCGCCTGCATCCACACATGAACCTCCTCTTCAACCTTCGAAAACCCTGAGTAGTGGATGGAGCCACACCATCGAAAACTTGGCATTCATACGCTTCCAGAGCTCCAAAGACTAGCATGACAATTGCTTGTGCTTCCTTCCTCTAACATCGATCCCCTGTCAATCTGTGCACCACTCCACCATGTGGTCTTCCGACGAAGATGTCCAATCAGGATTGCCCAGGGCTGTCCACACTTTCGACCAAATAGTTCTAGCGAAGACATAGGTGGCGAGTATATGATTGATCGATTCTTCATGTTGATCACAATAAGGGCAGGTCTCCTGGTGTGGTAGTCCCCTCGCCGCCAATATGTCCAAAAGTAGTTCGTCATGTCCAACCACACAAAGAAATGAAACTGTAGCGGCTCTGTAGTGATAACCCACAAGTATAGGGGATCGCAACAGTTTTCGAGGGTAGAGTATTCAACCCAAATTTATTGATTCGACATAAGGGGAGCCAAAGAATATTCTCAAGTATTAGCAGCTGAGTTGTCAATTCAACCACACCTGGAAACTTAGTATCTGCAGCAAAGTGTTTAGTAGCAAAGTAATATGATAGTAGTGGTAACGATAGCAAAAGGTAACAATAGTAAAAATAATGTTTTTAGTATTTTGTAATGATGATAGCAATAGCAACGGAAAAGTAAATAAGCGAAGAACAATATATGGAAAGCTCGTAGGCAATGGATCAGTGATGGAGAATTATGCCGGATGCGGTTCATCATGTAACAGTCATAACCTAGGGTGACACAGAACTAGCTCCAGTTCATCAATGTAATGTAGGCATGTATTCTGAATATAGTCATACGTGCTTATGGAAAAGAACTTGCATGACATATTTTGTCCTACCCTCCCGTGGCAGCGGGGGTCCTTACAGAAACTAAGGGATATTACAGCCTCCTTTTAATAGAGTACCAGAACAAAGAATTAACACATAGTGAATACATGAACTCCTCAAACTACGGTCATCACCGGTAAGTATCCTGATTATTGTCACTTCGGGGTTAACGGATCATAACACATAATAGGTGACTATAGACTTGCAAGATAGGATCTAGAACTCTCATATATTGATGAAAACATAATAGGTTCAGATCTGAAATCATGGCACTCGGTCCCTAGTGACAAGCATTAAGCATAGCAAAGTCATAGCAACATCAATCTCAGAACATAGTGGATACTAGGGATCAAACCCTAACAAAACTAACTCGATTACATGATAGATCTCATCCAACCCATCACCGTCCAGCAAGCCTATGATGGAATTACTCACGCACATCGGTGAGCATCATGAAATTGGTGATGGGGGATGGTTGATGATGACGATGGCGACGGATTCCCCTCTCCGGAGCCCCAAACGGACTCCAGATCAGCCCTCCCGAGAGGTTTTAGGGCTTGGCGGTGGCTCCGTATCGTAAAACGCGATGAATTCTTCTCCCTAATTTTTTTCCTCCCAGAAACACAATATATAGAGTTGGAGTTGGAGTCGGAGGAGTTCCAGGGGGCCCACGAGGTAGGGGGCACGCCCCCACCCTCGTGGACAGGTGGTGGGCCCCCTGGCCTTCATCTTTTGCCGGTACTTTTTATATTTTCCAAAAAGTTGCTCCGTGAAGTTTCAGGTCATTCCGAGAACTTTTGTTTTTGCACATAAATAACACCATGATAATTCTGCTGAAAACAGCGTCAGTCCGGGTTAGTTCCATTCAAATCGTGCAAGTTAGAGTCCAAAACAAGGGCAAAAGTGTTTGAAAAAGTAGATACGACGGAGACGTATCATGTAGACTTCGACACAATCTTCGAGTACGGTGTCACTTCACGTCCTGCGAACTTCGCTGCATAAGGCGATCGAACAAAAAAATCACCATTTGTTTCCCACGCCCACCTGACCTTATCCGACACATCCATGTTCAGGTAGACCTCTATAACAGCTATCCATAGGAGCATGTATTCATCATGGGTGTCTGCATCCATCTCCAGGCCCACAATTCCACATCCGCATCCCAATTTCCATCGATCACCGCCAAGTGCACCGTCCTGTTGGATTCTCCCCCGCCGTAATGCGATGGTAGATCCTTGGGGTAAGCTCATGTGCTCTGAACACATCGATCCATCAGTACCCACAGACAATTGTCCCTTGGCCATCGCCTACCAGAACTCTAGTGGACACTTGGAAGATTGCATGTGCCTCCTTACGCATAGTTATCTTGAATTCCTTCCACAGCCTTATGTGACGCCCCAAGACCGGAGCTTCAGATGCCTTCTAGGGTTTCTGGGTTTTGTCGTGTGATTTGTTTGGTTTGTTGCATCTTGTGCATTGCATCATGTCATCATGCCATCATCTCATAATTCTTTTTGCAACTCAACTAAATAAATTGCATGGATCTTCGGTCCATTTAAATCGAGGGAATTCACATGGTGATTCTCTTTATAACATATCCTCCCAATATTAGGGAGCTATGATAAATAATCCATTCTTATGGAATCACCTAAAACACACTTGCAAAATTTCCCCATGCCTTTGTTATCTCGCTTCTTGACCTCGAACCTTGTTCGTAAATTCTTTCGTCGTTTTCCGGAATTCCACCAAAAACCTCAACATTTTTGGACCTTCCTTTTACCAAGTCCAGTTCAAACCCATTTGAATTAAATTCAAATGAGTTTGAATTTATATCTTTCAATCTTGCCGTTTCTAATTTTCTTGGGTCAAACTTATTTTTTTGTGAGTCCAAGAAAATTAACCGCATGTCCAAATTCCTCTTCCAACTTTCTCTTCTCTCCTTTTTTTCCTTTCTTCTACTTCTCCGTTTTTTTTAAATAGAGGAGAGAGAAGAGAGCTAGCTGGGCCTCCCCTGCTGCACCAGCCGCAACCTGTAGCTAGGCCGGCCCATTCGGCCCAAGGCCAAGGCCCAGCCAGTCCCACTGGTTAACCCTAGCCTCCCTGATTCCTTCCCCTCGCTCCATCCTCATCCCTCAACTCCGCCAGAGAGGCAGAACGCACGCGCCGCCCAACTCCCATCTCCTCGATCTCCCCTTGAACCCCTTCTCTCGATCCACCTCCCTCTCCCCTCGTTCGTCTCCTCCCTCCTTGCGCCGTCAGGAGGAGAGGCGGAGAGGATCGTCGCCCCGCGCCCATTCTCCTCTACCCCACCGGTGAGCCTCTGCTCTGCCTCGCCTCCCGCCTCCTCCATGGCCTTCCTCCACCACCCTGGCCTGCTACTCCCCTCCTCGACCCGCCACCAGGGAGGAGTCCCGCTCGGTCCCCCTCGTCCTCCTCCTCTGTGCCGACCCACATCCATGGCCGCCGAGCCATCGCCTTACGCCACCCGTTCGTCGCCTCACTGCAGCGTCCTGCTTCGCCCAACGCTGCTGCGCGCCAAGTCCCTCAACCGGAGCGCCGCGCCTCTACCGTCGCCGCACCAAGTTTCCAGCTCCTGCCGCTGGAGCCCTGCACCACGCCGCATCCTCAAGTGCCCCGCCTCGTCGGCAGCACCTGCTCCGCCTCCTCGTCGCTCCTCTCGGCCTCCCGCGGTTACTCTGTTCCGTCGCTTTGCTGCACGGCATTTGGCCCTGCCCCTTGTTGAGCTGCCGGAGCCGGCAGTCGCCTGAGCTCTCCCTTGAGTGCGCCTCGCTCCATTGCTTCTTCTGGCCGAGGCTTTGTATTCCTCTGTTGCACTGTGTGAGACCGTGACAGCCACATGGTGGCCACCTCTGCAGCCTCATGTTGTTGTTTTGTGCCTCTTCCTTGATTGCGTTGACGTCAAGACCGTGGTCACAACCACCGTGGGTTCCTCTTCTGGAGTCGTCAAATGCACGAGGACCCCGATCCCGAGAACGACTACCACACCGGAACGCCAAGTACAGGGATGCGACGAGCTTCTCTCCGAATGAATGTATGACTACACGGTGTTGCACCAAGTACCCCGATGGCCGGAGCCCTCGGATCCGTCAAGTTCGTCTACGAACCGTGAACAACTACCGTCGACGTTAAACGTGTACCACTACCGCCGCCCGAACGTCTACACGACATGTACCGTCGACCCTCGAAGAACCGTGGACGTCGAGTTCCTTGTTCTGACCCCGAACACCTATGGAGTGTGAACATCTATGAAACGAGAACGTCTACTTCCACTACTTCCTCTACGCCGACTCGTACCGCTTCGATAATGCACGCTTCAGAGGTATAACGTCGAGACGACCGACGTGGACGATTGCACGTGTTGTTTGAGATGCACCCTTTGTTTGCACCATATCCAAATTGTCACTCGTTTTCTTGTCGCCAACTCGTGGGACACCCAGAATCCGGGAGCGCCCCACCACATTTTGCACGCATCCGCGCACTTCTCCTTTGCATCGGTATCTCAATCGAGTTACCGGAACCGGGACGTTGCCGTGGCACCGTTTCGTTATCGTTGCCGTGGCACCCCTTTTCATTTCCGCCTCGATGTCAAATGCTTCATAATAATGCTCTTGTCAACATTTAATAATAATTGCATAAACTTGTTCATGTCACCCGCATCATGATAACAACAATTAAATGTTTAAATTGTTGTTGCACCAAATTGCTAAATGCATATGGGGATTTACCGGAATTGTTGTTTGTTATTTCCGGCCTCATTTAAACTTGCCTAGATAGGTAGTTCCACTTTGCTTCATCTGTTGACATGCTTAACAACATTTAATTTGGTTGGGTACATAAGCAGGAGTGAACTAAATAATTGATGTGGTGTTTTGTCAATATGCAACTTGTTGCATATTGAGCTCCACTTAATTTGTAGGGTTGTTTGTGCACTTTGCCATGCCGTGCCTCATTAAACCGGACATGCATCATACTTGTTTGCGCATCGTGTCATGCTTATGTGGTGGTTGTTTACTATGTTGTTTGCTTCTTTCCGGTGTTGCTTCTTCGGGTTGGTTCCGATAACGTTGCGTTTGTGTGGATCCGTTCGACTACGTCCGTTTGTTCTTCTTCATGGACTCGTTCTTCTTCCTTGCGGGATCTCAGGCAAGATGACCATACCCTCGAAATCACTTCTATCTTTGCTTGCTAGTTGCTCGCTCTTTTGCTATGCCTATGCTGCGATACCGATCACTTGCTTATCATGCCTCCCATATTGTTAAACCAAGCCTCTAACCCACCTTGTCCTAGCAAACCGTTGTTTGGCTATGTTACCGCTTTGCTCAGCCCCTCTTATAGCGTTGTTAGTTGCAGGTGAAGATTGAAGTTTGTTCCTTGTTGGAACATGGAGATGCTGTTCCTTGTTGGAACATGTTTACTTGTTGGGATATCACAACATATCTTATTTAATTAATGCATCTATATACTTGGTAAAGGGTGGAAGGCTCGGCCTTATGCCTGGTGTTTTGTTCCACTCTTGCCGCCCTAGTTTTCGTCATATCGGTGTTATGTTCCCGGATTTTGCGTTCCTTACGCGGTTGGGTTATAATGGGAACCCCTTGACAGTTCGCTTTGAATAAAACTCCTCCAGCAAGGCCCAACCTTGGTTTTACCATTCGCCACCTAGCCTCTTTTTCCCTTGGGTTAGGCCAGCCCAAGGGTCATCTTTATTTTAACCCCCCCCCCCACGGGCCAGTGCTTGTCTAAGTGTTGGTCCGAAATGGGTAGCCTGCGGGGCCACCTCGGGGAAACTTGAGGGCTGGTTTTACTCGTAGCTTGACCTATTCGGTTTTGCCCTGAGAACGAGATATGTGCAGCTCCCATCAGGATTTCGGCACCTCGGGCGGCTTTGCTGGACTTGTTTTACCATTGTCGAGGATGTCTTGTAGAACCGGGATACCGAGTCTGGTCGGAATGTCTCGGGAGGAGGTCTATTCCTTCGTTGACCGTGAGAGCTTGTCATGGGCTAAGTTGGGACTCCCCTGCAGGGATTTGAACTTCCGAAAGTCGTGCCCATGGTTATGGGCAGATGGGAATTTGTTAATGTCCGGTTGTAGATAACTTGAACCTTAACTCATTTAAAATGCATCAACCGCGTGTGTAACCGTGATGGTCTCTTTCCGGCGGTGTCCGGGAAGTGAACACGGTGTTGGAGTTATGTTTTACGTAGGTTGTTCTAGGATCACTTCTTGATCATAGTTCTCTGTTCGTGCTTTGCCTTCTCTTCTCGCTCTCATTTGCGTATGCTAGCCCCCATATATGCTAGTCGCTTGCTGCAGCTCCACCTCATACCTTTACCTTACCCATAAGCTTAAATAGTCTTGATCGCGAGGGTGCGAGATTGCTGAGTCCCCGTGGCTCACAGATACTTCCAAAACTAGTTTGCAGGTGCCGTTGAACCGAGCAGGTGACGCAACCAAGCTCAAGGAGGAGCTCGATGAAGATCTTGTCCTTTGTGTTGTCTCGTTCTAGTTGATCAGTAGTGGAGCCCAGTTGGGGTCGATCGGGGACCTTTGTCGCATTTGGGGTTCTTCTTTTATTTTGGCTCCGTAGTCGGGCCCTGATTGTATTTGGATGAATGTAATGCTTTATTCATGTATTGTGTGAAGTGGTGATTGTAAGCCAACTATGTATCTTTTCCCCTGTTGTATTACATGGGTTGTGTGAAGATTACCTCACTTGCGACATTGCTTTCAATGCGGTTATGCCTCTAAGCCGTGATTCGACATGTGGGAGATATAGCCGCATCGAGGGCGTTACAAGTTGGTAATCAGAGCCTTCCCCGACCTTAGGAGCCCCATAGTTTGATCGTTTTTAGCAGCCGAGTTGTGTCTAGAAAAATGTTTTGAGTCATTTAGAAATTATATATCGGAGAGTTTAGGAATTCTTTTTACTTCCCAGTCTCCTCATCACTCTGGTAAGGCATCCTGACATAGAGTTTTGACTCTTCTCTTCTCAAATTTCACTAAAAAAAAATTAGGATCACGTGGGTATTTTGGAATCATTCCGATGGTTTTGTGACGAGAACATTGTTCTTGGTGCCTCCTGTCTTTAGGGGTTGTGGCAGTGTCCCGGGGAGTTGAGCTCCGAGGTGTTGTCGTCACAATTTTATCGTTGCAGTTCTGGAATACCTGAGTTTAGTACGCCGACATCAAAAATCTCTTTTATGCAGTTCGTTGGTGAGATAACCTCGACGCCACCCAGTACTGGGGCGGGAGTTCGGGAGTATCGCCATAACTCGTATAACGGATGCTTTTCGAAGGTTGAGGTAGATGATTTCCGAAGGTTTCTTGGTTATGTGTTGAAGGATGGATACAGCTGGATGTAGGATTTGTTAGTTTGGGTGAGATATTATGCTTCCCCTGTATCCCCAACACCTGATTGCATAACCGGAAAATTTCGGGAGTTTATAAGTGGGAATTCAAGTAGATCTTAGGATATCTTTCCGACAGATGTATGATATGAAATTGGGGTTCGATGTCTAGTGGTCCGCCTATCCACGGTTGGTTTTACAGTGGTCTCGTTGTGTCTTAAAGAGTCCCTGGCTATGCCGACTCGGGGACGCTTCGTATGTCATGTGCACTGCCTTGTACATGATGGTGCTGTACGATCGAGCCCGTGTAGGCCCCACCACGAAAACTTCGGACGAAATCTCTATCATATGTTTGTTCCGGCTTATTCCGCAAGCCAATCCTTTATTTTGTTTTCAGTTGTGGTATTCGAGTTGCTTCAATGTCAAATGTTGATTCCATACCTTCCCGAAATAGTGTTCTTATACTCCAATGTGAATACCAATCCTTCTTGATCATCGAGATTGTCTTTCCAATCCTTTTCAACCGGTGTGTTTCTCTTCAAGTGGATCCGATCATTTCAACATCAGCAAGATCTATTACTAGTTCTTCTCAACAGTGTTTGTTTCATCCGTCTCCAAGTTGCCTTTATTTTTTCCCGCCCACCCACCCTTTTTTTTCCTCAAGGACTCAAATTTCTTAATCAAGCATCCTTTTATTCTTGTGGAGTCTCTCCATTATTTTTCCTTCATGTTCTTACCCGGTGATTCTCATGAAGATCCTAACGGAGCTTCAAGTTTGTCACTCTTCACTCGTTTTCTTTTCAGGTGGATTCAATTCAAGCTTTGTGGATCATATCCTTTTCCTCGTTTCAAATGCCTTCTCATATCGGTGCACGTCTTAATAATTCACTTCTCACTATTCATTTGTTCCGACGTGCTCAAGCTTTCTCAAAAGGCTCGTCTTGTCATTCAAGATCCGTTCAACCTATTTCGAGGTTGTTATCTCATTCCCGGTGCATTCTCTCTTTTAAATTGTTCTACGGTGTATCTTTTGAGTGGGCCCTAACCCACAGGTCTTTCCCCAGGATCTTACCTGACTCTTCTAATTTCCGGAGTTATTCTCATATTCATCTCAAAGTTTGACGTAAGAATGATTTATCATCAGTCAAATGCCTTTCTCCAAGATCGGTTAAATTCTTTTCATTATTGGCTCAACCTCTTCGTTTTGATTCTTCCGGAGTGCCTAAATAAGTCATGATGGTATTTCTCGTCGGCATTCTCAGTTTGGAAGACCGAAGAAGATTCTTCTTTCAACCTTGCTCCATTCTCTTCAAGATTCGTCATTCGAGATTGTTGCCATCCTCTCTTAATTGTTTTCGATTGTCAGAATTCTTTCTCACCCATCCGGAGTAATTCAGGAGTCTTTTCAGTTTGATTCTCCGAAGGCCATCATTTCAGAAGATTTATTCATTCTCAGCTTTCAGCTATCATTCTCCAAATCTTACTGGTGCATCATTCAAGTATTCTCTTATCAGCTCGTGATCGCTTCGTTCTCATGTATCTAAATTCTCTCAAGCTTCTTCATTCATTTGATAATTCTTCCCGGTGTTGTCCTTATCTTTTCCTTGGTCATTTTAATTCTTACGGTGGTTCGTTCAAGACTTCTCTTCCTTCGTTATCATATCAATTTATTCGTTGTTTCAACCCTACCTGTGGTTCGTCGAAGAGCTTCTAAAGTTTATGCTATATCTCTCTTAATCTTTTCTACGAGAATAAGTAATATGTCAAATCCATTGATTGTCATCAATTTAATTGGTGAAGGATAAGCATAATGTAATTCTTATTCTTGTTTCATCCAAGTGATTAACTCCTTATTCCGGAGGCTCATCAAATTCTCGGTTTCTATTGTTTCATCTTTTGTTTTCCGGAGTTCCAAGCTCTCTCAAATATATCGTCGTGAAGGTCCATCTAATCATTGCAAGGTTTCACCTTGTGTTTTCATCTTCTCTTTCTTTTTTGTTATCCTTTTGTTACCGGAGTTCTTCATGAAGGTTCTACATGATGGTTCATAAAGGATTTATTTCCTTTTCGAAGTGTTCATCGAGTTTCTTTTAAGAGGAACTCAAGCATTCTTCTTCTTGCTATCCGGAGTGCAATTCTTTCTTCCATATCATTGGAGGTGGTATTATGTCATTCTTGATAATTTGAGTTCATGTTTCATGATTCACATGTTGTTAAGAATGAGATATTTTAAATTCATCAACCTCTTCGTTGAAGTTATCTTGGGTTATTTTTCACCTAAAGCATTCCCTAAGGATTGTTGCTATCTATGGTGCTCATAAATGACTTAAGTAATTCATCTATTCCCCGGTGAAATAAGTTTTCTCGTCTCCTCGTTCATAGCAATCCTATTCTTTTCCCGTGAGTGGCAGGTGGTCACCTCATGATTTGAGATGTATTCCATAAGACCATATCAAGCTTATTCTTTTCGTTGTTGGTTTCCAACAACTCCGTGCGACCCTTCTCGTTAAGATGCTTTCCAAGCTCATCAGAGGTAGAAGATGTTGTTTTCTTCTCCGTTCTTTTGTTCCGTCGATACAACTTCTATTCTTTCATTCGGGAGGCATTGTGTTGTTGTTCTCTTCAACCCATCATCTTGTTTTGTCAAGATCATGTTCTTTTCGGGCTTATCCATTTAACCAGAGTGTCATGCCCTCTTTTCAAGTTCTTCCCATTTTATCAACTTTTGTCCCCTTCTCAACCGGAGTGTCGTATGAAATCGTTCTTACCCATTGTGCCATTCTTCCATTAGTTCCGAAGGCAGTGTGTTGTTGATTTCATCAAGTATCCTCTCGTCTTGTCAAGTTCTTGTTAATTCCTTCCATTTTCAGTCAGAGTGCTGTCCAAATTATATCATTCTTAATCCTTCTCTATCTTGTTTTAACCGAAGTGGTTTCAATATATATCTTGCCCTTCAACCTCAAGGTTTTTTGCAATGTTCTTTGTTCCTCTCTTCTAACGGAGTTTTTCGACTTTGTTCACCTCCATTGTATTCTTTCTAGAATTTGTTCAACCTCGCAAGGTTCTTTGGTTTCACTCATTTGTCAAAGAAGCAATTTGTTTTACCTCTTCTCTTCCTCTTCCTTTTCCCTCCGGTGCCATCCTAGATCTCGGGACGAGATCCTCTCGTAGTGGTGGAGTGTTGTGACGCCCCAAGACCGGAGCTTCAGATGCCTTCCAGGGTTTCTGGGTTTCGTCGTGTGATTTGTTTGGTTTGTTGCATCTTGTGCATTGCATCATGTCATCATGCCATCATCTCATAATTCTTTTTGCAACTCAACTAAATAAATTGCATGGATCTTCAGTCCATTTAAATCGAGGGAATTCACATGGTGATTCTCTTTATAACATATCCTCCCAATATTAGGGAGCTATGATAAATAATCCATTCTTATGGAATCACCTAAAACACACTTGCAAAATTTCCCCATGCCTTTGTTATCTCGCTTCTTGACCTCGAACCATGTCCGTAAATTCTTTCGTCATTTTCCGGAATTCCACCAAAAACCTCAACATTTTTGGACCTTCCTTTTACCAAGTCCCAGTTCAAACCCATTTGAATTAAATTCAAATGAGTTTGAATTTATATCTTTCAATCTTGCCGTTTCTAATTTTCTTGGGTCAAACTTATTTTTTTGTGAGTCCAAGAAAATTAACCGCATGTCCAAATTCCTCTTCCAACTTTCTCTTCTCTCCTTTTTTTCCTTTCTTCTACTTCTCCGTTTTTTTAAAATAAAGAGGAGAGAGAAGAGAGCTAGCTGGGCCTCCCCTGCTGCGCCAGCCGCAACCTGTAGCTAGGCCGGCCCATTCGGCCCAAGGCCAAGGCCCAGCCAGTCCCACTGGTTAACCCTAGCCTGCCTAATTCCTTCCCCTCACTCCATCCGCATCCCTCAACTCCGCCAGAGAGGCAGAACGCACGCGCTGCCCAACTCCCATCTCCTCGATCTCCCATCGAACCCCTTCTCTCGATCCACCTCCCTCTCCCCCCGTTCGTCTCCTCCCTCCTTGCGCCGTCAGGAGGAGAGGCGGAGAGGAGCGTCGCCCCGCGCCCATTCTCCTCTACCCCACCGGTGAGCCTCTGCTCTGCCTCGCCTCCCGCCTCCTCCATGGCCTTCCTCCACCACCCTGGCCTGCTACCCCCCTCCTCGACCCGCCACCAGGGAGGAGTCCCACTCGGTCCCCCTCGTCCTCCTCCTCTGTGCCGACCCACATCCATGGCCGCCGAGCCACTGCCTTACGCCACCCATTTGTCGCCTCACTGCAGCGTCCTGCTTCGCCCAACGCTGTTGCGCGCCAAGTCCCTCAACCGGAGCGCCGCGCCTCTGCCGTCGCCGCACCAAGTTTCCTGCTCCTGCCGCCGGAGCCCTGCACCACGCCGCATCCTCAAGTGCCCCGCCTCGTTGCCGGCACCTGCTCCGCCTCCTCGTCGCTCCTCTCGGCCTCCCGCGGTTACTCTGTTCCGTCGCCTTGCTGCATGGCGTTTGGCCCTGCCCCTTGTTGAGCTGCCGGAGCCGGCAGTCGCCTGAGCTCTCCCTTGAGTGCGCCTCGCTCCATCGCTTCTTCTGGCCGAGGCTTTGTATTCCTCTGTTGCACTGTGTGAGACCGTGACAGCCACATGGCGGCCACCTCTGCAGCCTCATGTTGCTGTTTTGTGCCTCTTCCTCGATTGCGTTGACGTCAAGACCGTGGTCACAACCACCGTGGGTGCCAAGTTCCTCTTCCGGAGTCGTCAAATGCACGAGGACCCCGATCCCGAGAACGACTACCACACTGGAACGCCAAGTACAGGGATGCGACGAGCTTCTCTCCGAATGAATGTATGACTACACGGTGTTGCGCCAAGTACCCCGATGGCCGAAGCCCTCGGATCCGTCAAGTTCATCTACGAACCGTGAACAACTACCGTCGACGTTAAACGTGTACCACTACCGCCGCCTGAACGTCTACAGAACATGTACCGTCGACCCTCGAAGAACCATGGACGTCGAGTTCCTTGTTCTGACCCCGAACACCTACGGAGTGTGAACATCTATGAAACGAGAACGTCTACTTCCACTACTTCCTCTACGCCGACTCGTACTGCTTCGATAATGCATGCTTCAGAGGTATAACGTCGAGACGACCGCCGTGGACGATTGCACGTGTTGTTTGAGATGCACCCTTTGTTTGCACCGTATCCAAATTGTCACTTGTTTTCTTGTCGCCAACTTGTGGGACACCCGGAATCTGGGAGCGCCCCACCATCTTTTGCACGCATCCGCGCACTTCTCCTTTGCATCGGTATCTCAATCGAGTTACCGGAACCGGGACGTTGCCGTGGCACCGTTTCATTATCGTTGCCGTGGCACCCCTTTTCATTTCCGCCTCGATGTCAAATGCTTCATAATAATGCTCTTGTCAACATTTAATAATAATTGCATAAACTTGTTCATGTCACCCGCATCATGATAATAACAATTAAAATGTTTAAATTGTTGTTGCACCAAATTGCTAAATGCATATGGGGATTTACCGGAATTGTTGTTTGTTATTTCCGGCCTCATTTAAACTTGCCTAGATAGGTAGTTCCACTTTGCTTCATCTGTTGACATGCATAACAACATTTAATTTGGTTGGGTACATAAGCAGGAGTGAACTAAATAATTGATGTGGTGTTTCGTCAATATGCAACTTGTTGCATATTGAGCTCCACTTAATTTGTAGGGTTATTTGTGCACTTTGCCATGCCATGCCTCATTAAACCGGACATGCATCATACTTGTTTGCGCATCGTGTCATGCTTATGTGGTGGTTATTTACTATGTTGTTTGCTTCTTTCCGGTGTTGCTTCTTCGGGTTGGTTCCGATAATGTTGCGTTTGTGAGGATCCATTCGACTACGTCCGTTTGTTCTTCTTCATGGACTCGTTCTTCTTCCTTGCGGGATGTCAGGCAAGATGACCGTACCCTCGAAATCACTTCTATCTTTGCTTGCTAGTTGCTCGCTCTTTTGCTATGCCTATGCTGCGATATCGATCACTTGCTTATCATGCCTCCCATATTGTTAAACCAAGCCTCTAACCCACCTTGTCCTAGCAAACCGTTGTTTGGCTATGTTACCGCTTTGCTCAGCCCCTCTTATAGCGTTGTTAGTTGCAGGTGAAGATTGAAGTTTGTTCCTTGTTGGAACATGGAGATGATGTTCCTTGTTGGAACATGTTTACTTGTTGGGATATCACAATATATCTTATTTAATTAATGCATCTATATACTTGGTAAAGGGTGGAAGGCTCGGCCTTATGCCTGGTGTTTCGTTCCACTCTTGCCGCCCTAGTTTCCGTCATATCGGTGTTATGTTCCCGGATTTTGCGTTCCTTACGCGGTTGGGTTATAATGGGAACCCCTTGACAGTTCGCTTTGAATAAAACTCCTCCAGCAAGGCCCAACCTTGGTTTTACCATTCGCCACCTAGCCTCTTTTTCCCTTGGGTTAGGCCAGCCCAAGGGTCATCTTTATTTTAAACCCCCCCGGGCCAGTGCTTGTCTAAGTGTTGGTCCGAAATGGGCAGCCTGCGGGGCCACCTCGGGGAAACTTGAGGGCTGATTTTACTCGTAGCTTGACCTATTCGGTGTTGCCCTGAGAACGAGATATGTGCAGCTCCCATCAGGATGTCGGCACATCGGGCGGCTTTGCTGGACTTGTTTTACCATTGTCGAGGATGTCTTGTAGAACCGGGATACCGAGTCTGATCGGAATGTCTCGGGAGGAGGTCTATTCCTTCGTTGACCGTGAGAGCTTGTCATGGGCTAAGTTGGGACTCCCCTGCAGGGATTTGAACTTTCGAAAGCCGTGCCCGCGGTTATGGGCAGATGGTAATTTGTTAATGTCCGGTTGTAGATAACTTGAACCTTAACTCATTTAAAATGCATCAACCGCGTGTGTAACCGTGATGGTCTCTTTCCAGCGGTGTCCGGGAAGTGAACACCGTGTTATAGTTATGTTTGATGTAGGTTGTTCTAGGATCACTTCTTGATCATAGTTCTCTGTTCGTGCTTTGCCTTCTCTTCTCGCTTTGCGTATGTTAGCCCCCATATATGCTAGTCGCTTGCTGCAGCTCCACCTCATACCTTTACCTTACCCATAAGCTTAAATAGTCTTGATCGCGAGGGTGCGAGATTGCTGAGTCCTCGTGGCTCACAGATACTTCCAAAACCAGTTTGCAGGTGCCATTGAACCGAGCAGGTGACGCAACCAAGCTCAAGGAGGAGCTCGATGAAGATCTTGTCCTTTGTGTTGTTTCGTTCTAGTTGATCAGTAGTGGAGCCCAGTTGGGGTCGATCGGGGACCTTTGTCGCATTTGGGGTTCTCCTTTTATTTTGGCTCCGTAGTCGGGCCCTGATCGTATTTGGATGAATGTAATGCTTTATTCATGTATTGTGTGAAGTGGCTATTGTAAGCCAACTATGTATCTTTCCCCTATTATATTACATGGGTTGTGTGAAGATTACCTCACTTGCGACATTGCTTTCAATGCGATTATGCCTCTAAGCCGTGCCTCGACACGTGGGAGATATAGCCGCATCGATGGCATTACACCTTAGCTGATTAGAACTAGTAAGCCACAACCACCTCAACTGGATTGTGATGTTTAGCCATTTCAAGTTTGGTACCCCCAAGTCTACCCATCCACTCCGGTGTACAAGCCGATTCATAGGACATGGTGCAATTTCCTCCTCTAGCCTCGGCTTTGGCACACCACAAGAAGCATCTGCATATTTTTTTCATGGTTATTGTCTCAGGGGTGGATCCAATGCCAGCATTGCATGGTTCGGATGGCATGTAAGGACATATGTACAATGGTGACATATGGTTACAGATGCCCCATGACAAAAAGCAGTTTGAGGCATCTATATTGATTTTTTCTATTCAACACAAGCTACTACTAATGGGCCTCATCAAAGAATAGAAAGTAGACTCTCACTACTCATGCATCCCTACTCTGCACTTCAACCTTTTCAGCTTTATGCACCAGACCTTTTTTTTCTCCCCAAGCACTAGCCTCCCGCCGAGGATCCCCCTACACCATTCGAATCTACTTTTCCTGATATCTGATTCTACATGGCCTGCGGAGCATCATCCTAGGGCTATGCATTGGCCATGCCCTAAGACTGACTTGATCAGCCACAACCTCCCACTCTTCGGGAGCAAAGCTCCTCTCCACGTCGGCAGTTGGTTCGCAAGCTGGTTCACTAGTGGTTGAATCTGCACCGCACAAAGCTTTCGAATACTCAAGGACTTAATCATAGGTGTTATTTCATATCTTGTAATGGTTCAACGATGGTCACCCTTTGTTTAATAATCATTAATCAATAAGAATTGGTCGTGTCATTGTGTGCATCACAATGATGCAGAGGTTTCAGCCTCCTTTTCGAAAAAAAAGACTTGCAAAAGAAAGTACATAAACAAAGGTTGATACGATCGCACTCTTTAAGAGCATCTCCAACAGGCGCGCTAAACAGGCGTCGCACCGTAAATATACCCACTTTAGCGCGCGCAACCCGGCGGATGGCTCCAGCGTGCGCGCAATAACCGCGCGCGCGGTATAAGCAGTTGGGCGCGCGGCAGGAACCGGTACCTCCGCGGTGTATTTGCGGCGCCCGCTTCCGCGCATGGCACACTCGACGCTTGCGCTGCGCGCTCTTCTTCTCCCCCTCCAAAGCCCCGCGCGCGCCGGCGCCGGCTACCCGCACCCATGAACGCACGCGCCAGCACCCCGCTCACCTCGTCCTATAGCCGTGACCCG
>NC_041380.1:534894355-534919402 GCF_002162155.2 Triticum dicoccoides | reverse complement strand
GGCCTCGCGCGCGGCCTCTTCATGCCGCCGTGGATGACCTCGGCGGCGGGTGGCGTCGCGCCGGCGCCGGCCCGAGCCGCTGCCCCCTCCTCCTCAAAGCTCCCCAATGCGGCGCGGCCAAAGAAGGGCAAGACATCGGCGAAGAAAAACAAGACGGCGGACGGCTCCGGCACCTCCAAGGCAAGGAGGAAGAAGCTTGCGGGGCGTGCGACGGGCGCGGCCGCTGCCGAAGCGCCGGCAAGCTCACTCGTTGAGCCGGCGGCCGGCGCGCACAACATGTTCGACGAAATGCCTCCAAGGTAAAAAAATTCTAACTTTTCACTTTTTTTGTTATTTTTTGAATGCATTCGTCACATATAGATAGCTTATTTGCATTGTTCAAAAAAATTTGTAGTCTCAATGATGATGCATACATGTCAACGATGGGTGTTGGCTCCAACAATTCGCATTGGTCTCAAACCAATGACATGCATTTTGAAGACCATGAGTTCGAGGTGGACGAGGAGGGTGAGGGCATTGTCGACGCACCAAAAGGAAGAGCGGGCAATTACACCAGCACCGATGACATCTTACTATGCAATACTTGGTTGCAAGTGTTGAGGGATCCATCCGTTGGAGGTGATCAAAGTAGAGATGCTTATTGGAACCGGATGAAGGAACACTTTGATGCTCGCAACGTGAGTGGAATTGACCGCTCCAACCGATCACTTAGGTCCCGGTGGTCGACAATCAACTCGGATTGTCAAAGGTGGGCGGACTGTCAAAAGGCGGTTGACAAGTTGAACCCAAGTGGCACAAATGAGGACGATAGAGTAAGTGCCATTTCATCTTACATGTTGGTGCTAACTTGCTTTGTTTTGCTTGTTATTGGTGCTAACTTGCTTTGTTTTGCTTGTTGTTGGTGCTAACTTGCTTTGTTTTCATGTAGTACAACATTGCGCAAAACTTGTTCAAAGAAGAAGAGGAGAAAACCAAGAAGGGGAAGATCAAGAAAGGAAGGGTATTTACTTTGTCTCATTGCTATGAAGTGTTGAAGGATGATGAGAAATGGAAGAAGCGTGAAGATTTGGATGATTTGCATTTGAGCGACAAACGGAAGCGAACAATTAAGTTGGATGATGATGATGAGGAGGATGATGCATCAAGTGATGACGGCAAGAGATGCCCCACACCCAACTCGGTTTCATACTCGAAGCCAAAGCGACCGGATGGGTGCAAGAAAGACAAAAGCGAAAAGAAGAAGAGGAGAGGAGATGATGAGCTCAAAAATGCTATGGAAGCTATTGTGAAGGCAAGAAAAGAAGCCAACATGGTGAGGAAAATGGCAAGGACCCAAGATGCCGCGGCCGAGGAGAGGAGGTTGGCGGCCGAGGAGAGGAGGGTGGCGGCCGAGGAGAGGAAGGTGGCTCTGGAGGAGAGAAAGGTGAGCAATGAGGAGCGGACTAGATTGTTGGAATGGAAGAAGAACATGTTCTTCTTGGACACAACTAACCTCAATGAGGCACAAAAGGAGTATGTCAATCTTGCCCAACAAGAAGTCTTGATCCAAAAAAGAGCCCTGGTTCGTGCAATGGGTGGCGGTGGCCTCGGCGCCATGGGTGGCGGTGGCCTCGGCGCCATGGGTGGCATGGGTGGCTTCGGAGGTACCGTGGGCGGTTTAGGTGCAATGGGAGGCATGGCTGGCTTTGGAGCACCCCCCGACGCTATGGCCACCATGGAAGGCATGAGTTTTGCTTCTCTCATGGGAGGCATGGGTGCACCTCCGGCCGCCATGGGCGGAATGTCTTTCGATGTGCCTCCTCGCACACATTCCCATGAAGATGCCGTTGAAGATCTTGCCAACATCGTCGGAGCTTCACGTGATGCGGTGCGTGATGAGGAGAGGGAGGAAGATTCATCTTCGGAGGCGGAAGAATCGTCTTCCGAAGATGAGGACGAGGACGAAGAATGATGTGTCTTTCATTTGTGTATCGAACTTGATTTGCATTTTGAACTTGGTTGGATGAACTTGTGGACATGATTTTAAACTCGTGGGCATGAACTTCATCAACTTGTTTGTGTGAAATTTTTGTTGTGTTGAAAATGCCATATGCAATGCACCGGCGAGTCGCGCGCGCTGCATTTTAGCGCGGCTGCTGGAGCCAGCGCTGCGCGCCGCGCCAAATCAGACGATGTGCATGTGGCATATCTGTTTTTTGCGCGCGGCGCGACCGACGCGTGTTGGAGATGCTCTAAGAAAATACGAAAATGCAACAACGAAACGAAGAAGCTGAAAGTGCATTCTTATTAGAAACAGGGGAGCCACAATGCCACATCCACGGGTTAAATCCAGGTTGCTCTCCACGTCCCCACCACCCCGACCAACACGAGCTGATCGAAGCAAACTGCTGTAGCTCCCTTTTCGTCCACCCCCTCTGTGCACCTCCGAGCCTCCAATTCTATGAGCGAGAAAGAGCCGGAGACTGTGTTATGTTGCCGATCATGTCAAGCGCAACGCATGGCTGATCAACAGGTACCTGCAAGTCGTCGGCGAATCGGCGCCTTAGATGAAAAATAAAACGCTAGCAAAATCTCTGTAATGTCTGCCATTCTCTTCAGGATAATTTGTAGTAGGTTGTAGCAAAAGTGCTGAACCAAAAGAGTTACTTACAAAGTGCCCTGCTCCAAGGATCCAGTAGAAATGCAGGTTTTTGTAGGATCTAACAAAGCCCTTGGTGGCTCCAGCAGAGCCACAGTAGAGAGGCTGTCTTGGCAGGGCCAAGAAGTTCTTCAGTCCATCCCATCTGAAACAGGCGACCAGTTGAGAAGTATTTTCCTTAATCCCATTATCAAAACAAAACAAAAATCCAAAAGCGACAGCTGAAAACTGGCTGTACTCTTACTTGAGCTTCTGTACCCATGCTTCTGCGCCGACAGTCGAGCAGATCACGTCGAGCTTCAGTCAAAAGAGAAATTTCACAGACTTTAGTAACCTGTTGCTTTTTTCTCTAAAAAAGATCCCTAAAAAAGTAACTTGTTGCAAGCATATTTCACTGAATACAATGCTTGGTGTCATAGTTTGGGGTGTATTTTCAGCTGCACATGTTGACAATGTAGTGTTTGCGCTGGTCAAATCACAAATCTTTATCTGCCTAGTTTTCAGCCATCAATCCCGACCTGCATGTTCTATCTAACGTACTGGACACCCCAAGAGGGGAAAAGAAAATTATCTTTCTGGAAAGCAGACAAATGTCCCGGCTTGTCCATGGCCCCAAGAAGATGGCAAGATCCATGGCTGGGCTAGATGCCAAACAGAGCCTGAAGAAACGGACGAAGCAAAGGCAGCTCACTGACGTTGGAGTGTTGAACCGAAGCGGCAAACCACGTGCTGGTGAAGCTTCTCTTCCTTCCGTGCCTTTATTGGAAGCGAATCCAGAACTATTTCTGTTACTAAGTTACTACTGCTAGCTTGGATGTATTATCTACAAAGAATATACTATTTGTAATGAATACTTTATGTGAAATATACTCTGACAAAGTCGGAATATTTCGTACCTACCACGGGTTAATGTTTTTGAATTTTGAGCACATGCATTGTAAAATGGCATTTGGTCATGTCAAGATATATAGTGCATATTATTAGATTGGTCTTAAGTAGAGTACTGCTCCCTCCGTTCCTAAATATAAATCTTTTTAGAGATTTCAATATGGACCATGTAGAGCAAAACGAGTGAATCTACACTCTAAAATGGATCTATATACATTCATATGTAGTTTATATTGAATCTCTAAAAGGATGACTCACCTGCCCATTGTACACGGTCACATTGACACCATACGACAGGAGCTCATCAACCTGCAGGAAATGTGCCAATCGAAGTTTATAAAAACAGTAATTTCAAAAAAGAAAATGAGAGCACAAAATAGTTTTGTCATGCAATATGATGATATCCCAACCGACCTCCTGAATCCTCGGCTTCATGAAATCGTTGATCAGCGCGTAATAGACGCTGGAGGATTGCGCCTGCCATCTGCAGATAGTTTTTAAAACAACTAGTGATGATATATCACGCGTCTTATTCCAGCCGGCCGGCAGTTTTTGTTTGTGAAAATCGGAGTCTGTTGGAATGAGGCCCACTTACACTAGGTCTTTGGGGATGATCTTGAGCTTTTGCTTGATGGCTCCGTTCATGGCCTCCTGAATGGAGTCCCCTACGGACTTGCTCTCCAGGTACCTCGAGTACTCCGGCACCGCCGGCGATGAGCTCGCCGCGACCACCGGGTCCATCCCGGTGTCCAGCAAGAAGTTATACACGTCCTACATTTACGTAACAGGGCCATTAAGCTGTCCATCAATCAGAAAACCGGACGAGCAAACCATGGTTACTAAGGTAAGATTCTGATGAGTCGCTCCATGTTACCACGTGGCCGCTGTTGACGATGATCCAGTTGAGCATTCGGTTGAGTGTGGCCTGTGCTTGCTTGTACTGCCCCGCCGCAACCTGCTGCTTCACCACCTGTGCGTCCCTGTTCATCAATGGCGATCCGAGGTATGAGTTGATCAGAATTATGTTTAGTCTCTCTTTTGTTCTTGAGACGAGTCATGGCCGCACTTGTTTGCGTGGTCTGCGCCGTTGCGATCCAGCCGCGACACCTGGAACAAGAGCGCGCCATACGAAGACTGCATGCACGCGCGCGCATCATCAGTGTCAGAATCTCAATCACAACAGTTCACGCGGTGGAAGTGTTGCGAGGTTTTTATTTAGTTACCGCGAAATCCTCCGGCGAGATCCAGCTGTCTCCGAGCGCCACGCCGCCGAGCGGGAGCTTGAGCTCGCCGGCGCGGACGGCTCTGACGACGGAGACGCCGAGCGTGGCGGCGTACTTGCCGCCGTACGACTCGGCGACGATGAACAGCAGGCTGCTCTGCAGAGTCGTCAGCTCCTTGACGAGGGCCTTGAGCAGCGTGTTCATGTCCGCCGCCGCCTGTAGATCGGTGGTCACCAGCAGGCTGTCGTCCTCCACGTAGCTGTATCCGACCCCCACAGGGTTGTCCTGTCAGTATCACATCCCATGGCAACAGCTCGATTCAGCCAAAAAAATGTACTCCAGAAGAAACATGTCGAGCTCTTTGTTTCGCTGACTGACCACGAAGATGAGGTCGGCCTTCTGCAGCCATGTCGAGCTGCGTGGCTTGAGGTCGCCGTTGAGCGGCCCGACCTCGAGGAAGTTGCCGACCCCGACGCCCGACGCTCCCTGAGAAAAAGAAGAATACGATTGACGACGACGAGGATAACCAAGTTCGAGCTGATGCAGATTGATGATCGTACCGGGCCACCCTGCAGCCAGAGGACGGTCGGCCATGGCTTGGTGGGCGTGGACACCCTCTGGGCCTGGGGGCTCTTGTAGTACCACCAGAACAGGTGAGCCTCTGCAACGGCCGGCGCATATCCAAGAAGCATCAGCGAGACGAATACATTACGGCAAAGAAACCAGCAGTATCGCCGGACTTACTCGGCCGAACCTCCACGTATCCCCACCGCTCCATGCCGTCGGCGGTTCCGGCGGTGGTGGCATGCGCGGCACGAAGCAGAGAGAGGAGGACGGAGATGAAGGCGAGAGCACGGGACTCCATTTTGCAGAGCAGCTGGCAGACAGGTTAACGGGAGCTCGCCTGCTTCGTCGTTCGTACAGAGTGCACTGAACGGTTTAAATAGGTTTCCATGTCGGCACGGTTTTTTTCGCTGCATCAGGCAAGATTGCAATGGTAACTTCACGGCGGTGGTTTTGCATATAGAAATGGAGCGAGTAGTTGCTCTGCTAAGAGGACAATAAACAGCTTGGCACTTGTGCTTGTGATATTGTTTGCGGAGGCAGACAAGCACACGATTACAATCTCGAGAAGAAAACGGGTACGTGTGTCTCGCTGGAGAACACGCTACTTATTTAGATTTCACTCTGCGCCGGCGCGCGCCGGTCCAAATTTGGGCCGGTCTGCCCGCAGCCGTCCGATATGCCTGCTAACGACCGTTTGATTAGAGCCTAATCTTTGTCCTCGTTCACCTTTCGCGCGCAAAGAAACAAAAGAAAAAGTCAACCAACACCGCGCATCGCCACAAGCACACCTCGCGTGAGGGAAAAAGGTCTACCTCACTCACCGTCGGCGACGTCCCCGTCGAGGGGCCCATCCCAATCTCACTGTCATTTTTCGGCGCCACACACTTTGCCGGGTGCAGCTCCATGAAAATCGGATGCATCTTGCGGCCAGAGCCGGTTCCAGCAACTCCTGCACCCCATCGAAGCACGGTGTCGCCGCCTCCCGCTCGCTATTGTCGTAGATATGCAGTATTGTATTCCCGCAAAAAACAAATCTGAGCAACTGAGAAAAAATGAAGTCATTTGAAGCAAAAACTTTGGCCGGTTCCAGCAACTCATGCACCCCATCGAAGCACGGTGTCGCTGCCTCCGGCTCACCATTGTCGTGGATTTGCAGTATTGTATTCCCGCAAAAAACAAATCTGAGCAACTGAGAAAAAAAATGAACTAATTTGAAGCAAAAACTTTAGCCGGTTCCAGCAACTCCTGCACCCCATCGAAGCACAGTGTCGCCGCCTCCGGCTCGCCATTGTCGTAGATTTGCAGTATTGTATTCCCGCAAAAAACAAATATGAGCAACTGAGAAAAAAATGAAGTCATTTGAAGCAAAAACTTTAGCCGGTTCCAGCAAAAAGAATTGCAGGTTCAAGCAAAACCATGGATGTTCGTTGTCAGAAGGTAGCAAAAAATTTGGTCAGTCGTAGCAAAAAAGAAGAAGAAAAAAGTCGGTTCCAGCAAACTCACCACCATGGTTGCAGCACCCCGCCGACATGGTCTCCATCGCCGACATGGTGACCCACCAGGTTGAAGCTCGCCGTTGTGTCGCTTGCAGCTTGCTGGGCACCGGTTGTAGCACTGCCCATGCCGGTTGCAACTTCCCATTGTGAGGTTGTAGCATCACCCCGTGTCTGCCGCAGCTCGCTGGCCAGCGGTTGTAGCACCCGCACCGTCGCTGGTTGTAGCTCTCCGCCCCGTGGATGTAGCACCCGCCCGTGCCCCTTGCATCTTGTCGGCGTGAGGATGTAGAAGCCTCATCGGGGGAGGACGAGGACATGGATGCCCATGGCTTCCCAGGGTTGCATCAAACCCTGAGTACTCCTCGCATCAGCGGTGTGCGCTTTGGGGGCGGTCGACTGCCATCCCCATCTCAACCCGATCTAGATGAAAAAAGGGGCAGCACATGGGAACAAAGGTGATTTCTCCGGCGATATGATTTGGGTGCTCGCTACAGGTGCTATGTGTTGGAGGTAGGAGATGATAAGGGAGGGGATGAGTGGACAAGCAAAGCAATAAGAGCATCGAGAGGATCAAGAGGGATGGGGAGCGGTGGTGGGCCAGGGAGGTTGCGGAGCCACGTCGCCACATGGGCTACCAGGCGTCGTTCTTGATGTATCTATTGTATTCTTTTGGGCTGAAATTTTCGACTAACATCAGTCGATTTCTTATTGAGATGAAGCCCATTTCCTGTTTCCTGTTGCTTGTTTATAGGCCCGACATGCTTCTTCTTTTTCTTCTGTTTGTATGCCCTTTTTGCTCTCCTTATTCTTAGTCGTTTTTTCTGGGTATCTCTTGGGATGTGGGTTGAGCGTAAAATGTATATACGCAAGTACTATATAATATGTGAATAAATCATATTAGTGTGTAAAAATTGCATTATTACATGTTTATTTCTTACATATTAAAGCGTGCAATTTTTTGTGCAAGTTTTTGCTTTGTTTTTTGTTTTTATTAAAATATAATACCAATATCGCTAATTTATTCAACCTTTAAAATTTTCATTACTTTAGTTATGTTTTAGTTTTTATTTCATTTCTTTCTACTATAAGGTTGATATCAATGTCACTAATTTATTCTTATTACATGTTTTTTGAAATCCTACTCTTTTATGCTTATTCTGGCATATTATAAAAAGCGCAATTTATGTGCAAATCTTTACCATTTTCTATTTTCTTAAAGTGTAGCAATGCCGGTAATTCATTATACCCTAGGAAACTTATTTTTGTTTCATTTTATTTTCCATTTAAGGATAATACCAATGCCACAAAATTCTTTCTTTCTTACAAAACTTAATTTTTCAAAATCCCGCCATTTTATGCTTATTATTTCATCTTAAACAAAATTGTAATTTCATTAACTATGTGTAAATGTTTCCATTATTTGATTTTATTTTGTTTACTTTTTTCCTCTTCTTAAAGGGGTAATACCAATGCCCCTAATTCATTCTTCTCTTAAAAAATCATTATTATGGTTTTGTTTTAGTTTATATTTCATTTTCATTGTTTTGGAAGGGTAATACCAAAGTCACTAATTCATTCATTCTTTGAAACAATTAATTAGTTTTATTTTTTTTAGTTTTGATTTGTTTTTCATTTAATGTTAATACCAATGCCACTAATTCATTCTTCTCGGTGAACTTAAAAAAATTGGATGAAAATTCTAGTATTATATGCATGTTCTTGCATATCGAAAAGGTGCAATTTCTATGTAAATTGTGCGCAATTTTTGTCAATTGTTTTATATGCATGTTCTTGCATATTTTTTTAGATTTCTATGTTAATTCTAGTATTATTACCCTTCCCCGGACCCTGCGCAAGCGGGAGCTACATGCACCGGGCTGCCCCTTTGTTTTAGATTTTTTTAATTTCCTTTCCTTGGTAACACAAATGCCAATAATTCTTCTTTCTTAGGAAACTTCATTAATATGATTTTGTTTTAATTTATATTTCATTTTCTTTCTTATTCAAAGGGTAATAACAAAGCCATTGATTCATTCTTTCTTAGAAAACTTCATTAATATGATTTTGTTTTAGGTTTGTTCTTTTTCCTTTTTCATCAACTGTAATACCAATGCCACAAATTCATTCTTCTCATGAAACTTAATTTTGTTTGTGAAAAATCCACTACTATATGCTTGTTTTTGCATATTGTAGAAAGAGTAATTTCTATGTAAATTATTTGCAAAAAATATCAATGTTTGTTTATATTACTAATTTTTATTTAATTTCTTCTTAATGGGTAATAGTAATGCCACTAATTCATTCTTTCTTAGTAAACTCATTATTTTGAAAAACGATACTTTATTTTATTTTCTTCTCTACGGATAATGCCAATGCCATAGGAAACATTCTTGTTGTTGCGAAAATTTCCCTATTTTATTCTTACTCTTGCATGTTATATTAAATCATGATTTCTATGTAAATTGTGTGCAATTATTTTCATATATTTTTGTTTCCTTTCTGAAATGTTCTTTCATTATTATTTTTATCTTGGTCGATGGGTAAAGATATTCTAAGATGTTTTGCTTAACTATCTTGGCATTTGGTTATACTACGATAAAAATCACATCATTCGGGGGGACTAGCTCGTATATAAATATCAATTTGGTTGTTGGGGTACAAAAAGGTGAGGACATTATGGAATATTTAGATTATGTAGGAGAATTCTTAGATGATTTTTGGATATGTCGATTTGATAGTTGACGTACGTACCAAAAAATTTATTATTTGTGGTTTGAGCTTATTGTAAGTTTTCTTTATCCTCTGCGTTCATTCATGATATTTTCACCCTTTTCAAAAACGTACATTCATACTTTTCACCGAGCTATAGCCTACACACTGGGTCACATGTACTAGTGTGGAATATGAGCTCTATTTGAGTCAAGGTAGTTTTTGGCTAGTTGCATTACAAAATGGATATTTTGATAAGAGATGGGTTGCGCCCTGGCCAACACTCTCATTAGATGGGCCTAGCTCGTAGGCTGCTTGTTTCCACGGCTAAGTACTCATGCATGCACGCAAGGTGATATCAGCAGGAAGCAGATTGACTGAAACGAATTTAGGATCAGTTAACTGACATCAATTTCATTTTCAGTCAACTGAATGGTAGCCCGTCCCTTAGATTTTCAAAATAGTATAGAGCATGTAGGTTTTTCAAAAAATCAATCTTTGTAAACTTTCATTAAGTTTGTCGGAAAAGATACTAACATTTAGAATACCATATACATATCATTAAGCATCATTATCTCTTGCAGGCGGTTCTCATAGCCAGTGTGTTATCAAGGATGATGGATGGCGGGAAAAAAATCTTATACGACCAGGTCGTATTCTTCTAATGGTTAGACCCTCTTCAGCAACAGGCACATGATGAAATGAGTCTTTTTTTTAAACCATGTACCATAGAACAATTGTACTATAGTGCTTTTCATAAGTATAAATAATCAGTATGTTACAAAGGGAGAAGGAAAAAAGAAGAGAAAAAATTATCTAACTATCCAAAAAAGGCAACTATCTAGTTCCAGCTCTTGGGATTATCCTAATCATATTGAACATAGCTCCAACTCTTGTGATTATACCAATCATATTAAATATTCTCTGATATCCAGTTATCTAGACAAACAACATGCCTATCTTTAATTATGTGCTTCATCAGAAGCAGTGATGGGGAACGAACTATGAACATAAAAAAACCGATGAACACCCAAGATCTATTTAGAAGAAGCATAGCAACAAGAGGGGAGAGTGTGTCTATGTACCCTCGTATACTATTAAGAGGAAGCGTATATCACGCGGTTGATGTAGTCGTACTCGTCACAATCCAATCGTGATCCAAACCGATGAAGTACCAAACGGGCAGCGCCTCCGAGTTTAGCAAACTTACGGCTCGAGTCCAGCAAGTAAGGGAGGAGAAGTAGATGGGATCGCTGATGACCCACAAGTATAGGGGATCAATCATAGTCCTTTCGATAAGTAAGAGTGTCGAACCCAACGAGGAGCAGAAGGAAATGACAAGCAGCTTTCAGCAAGGTAATTTCTGCAGGCACTGAAATTGTTGGTAACAGGTAGTTTGATAGCAAGATAATTTGTAACGATAACAAAAGTGCAGCAAGGTAGCCCAATCCTTTTTGTAGCAAAGGACAGGCCAGAACGGTCTCTTATAATAAGCAAAGCATTCTTGAGGACACACGGGAATTCCATCTAATCACTTTCATTTTGTTTGTTTGATTCACGTTCGCTACTTTGATAATTTGATATATGGATGGACCGGTGATTGGGTGTTGTCCTAACTTGAACAAGCCTCCCACTTATGATTAACCCCTCTACAAGCATCTGCAACTACGAAAGAAGGATTAAGATAAAATCTAACCATAACATTAGACATATGGATCCAAATTAACCCCTTACGAGAATAGCACATAAACTAGAGTTTAAACTTCTGTAACTCTAGCAACCCATTGATGAACCACAAGTATAGGGGATCTATCGTAGTCCTTTCGATAAGTAAGAGTGTCGAACCCAACGAGGAGCAGAAGGAAATGATAAGCTGTTTCCAGTAAGGTATTCTCTGCAAGTACTGAAATAAGTGGTAACAAATAGTTTTATGATAGGATAATTTGTAACGATCAACAAGTAACAAAAGTAAATAAAGTGCAACAAGGTGTCCCAATCCTTTTTTTAGCAAAGGACAAGCCTGGACAAACTCTTATATAGAGAAAAACGCTCCCGAGGACACATGGGAATATCGTCAAGCTAGTTTTCATCACGTTCATATGATTCGCGTTCGGTACTTTGATAATTTGGTATGTGGGTGGACCGGTGCTTGGGTACTGTCCTTACTTGGACAAGCATCCCACTTATGATTAACCTCTATTGCAAGCATCCTCAACTACAACAAAAGTATTAAGGTAAACCTAACCATAGCATGAAACATATGGATCCAAATCAGCCCCTTACGAAGCAACACATAAACTAGGATTTAAGCTTCTGTCACTCTAGCAACCCATCATCTACTTATTACTTCTCAATGCCTTCCTCTAGGCCCAAATAATGGTGAAGTGTTATGTAGTCGACGTTCACATAACACCACTAGAGGAGAGACAACATACATCTCATCAAAATATCGAACGAATACCAAATTCACATGACTACTAATAGCAAGACTTCTCCCATGTCCTCGGGGAACAAACGTAACTACTCACAAAGCATATTCATGTTCATAATCAGAGGGTATTAATATGCATATAGGATCTGAACATATGATTTTCCACCAAATAAACCAACTAGCATTAACTACAAGGAGTAATTAACACTACTAGCAACCCACAGGTACCAATCCCGGACTTGGAGACAAGAATTGGATACAAGAGATGAACTAGGGTTTTGAGGAGATAGTGCTGGTGAAGATGTTGATGGAGATTGCCCTCTCCCGATGAGAGGAGCGTTGGTGATGATGATGGCGATGATTTCCCCCTCCCGGAGGGAAGTTTCCCTGGCAGAACAGCTCCGCCAGATTCCTAGATTGGTTCTGCCAAGGTTCCGCCTCGTGGCGGCGGAGTTTCGTCCGAGAATATGGGTTATGATTTTTTCCTCATCGAAAGACCTCATATAGCAGAAGATGGTCATCGAAGAGCCACCAGGGGGCCCATGAGGTAGGGGGCGCGCCCAGGGGGTAGGGCGCCCCCCCCTAATGTCTACTACACAACCTTCTTCTTGTAGACGTTGTTGGGCCTCCAAGTGCAGAGGTTTGTAGGACAGTAGCAAATTTCCCTCAAGTGGATGACCTAAGGTTTATCAATCCATAGGAGGCGTAGGATGAAGATGGTCTCTCTCAAGCAACCCTGCAACCAAATAACAAAGAGTCTCTTGTGTCCCCAACACACCCAATACAATGGTAAATTGTATAGGTGCACTAGTTCGGCGAAGAGATGGTGATACAAGTGGTATATGGATAGTAGATAATGGTTTTTGTAATCTGAAAATATAAAAACAGCAAGGTAACTAATGATAAAAGTGAGCGTAAACGGTATTGCAATGCGTGGAAACAGGGTCTAGGGTTCATACTTTCACTAGTGCAAGTTCTCTCAACAATAATAACATAATTGGATCACATAAATATCCCTCGACATGCAACAAAGAGTCACTCCAAAGTCACTAATAGTGGAGAACAAACGAAGAGATTATGGTAGGGTACGAAACTACCTCAAAGTTATTCTTTCCAATCAACCCGTTTGGCTATTCCTATAAGTGTCACAAATAGCCCTAGAGTTCGTACTAGAATAACACCTTAAGACACAAATCAACCAAAACCCTAATGTCACCTAGATACTCCAATGTCACCTCAAGTATCCGTGGGTATGATCATACGGTATGCATCACACAATCTCAGATTCATCTATTCAACCAACACATAGAACCTCAAAGAGTGCCCCAAAGTTTCAACCAGAGAATCACGATGAAAACGTGTGCCAACCCCTGTGCATAGGTTCATTAGCAGAACCCGCAAGTTGATCACCAAAACATACATCAAGTGAATCACGTGATATCCCATTGTCACCACAGATATGCACAGCAAGACATACATCAAGTGTTCTCAAATCTTTAAAGACTCAATCCGATAAGATAACTTCAAAGGGGAAACTCAATCCATCACAAGATAGTAGAGGGGGGAGAAAATGTCATAAGATCCAACTATAATAGCAAAGCTCACGATACATCAAGATCGTACCACCTCAAGAACATGAGAGAGAGATCAAACACATAGCTACTGGTACATACCCTCAGCCCCGAGGGAGAACTACTCCCTCCTCGTCATGGAGAGCACTAGGATGATGAAGGTGGCCACCGGAGAGGGATTGCCCCCTCCGACAGGGTGCCAGAACGGGTCTAGATTGGCTTTCGGTGGCTACGGAGGCTTCTGGCGGCGGAACTCCCGATCTATCGTGTTCCTCGATCGTTTTAGGGTATATGGAGAGATATAGGTGGAAGAAGTATGTCAGGGGGGCCACGAGGGGCCCATGAGGATGGAGGGCGCGCCCCCTGCCTCGTGGCTTCCTTGTTGCTTCCCTTACGCACACCCCAAGTCTTCTCGATTGCTTCCGTTCCAAAAATAAGTTCCGTGAAGTTTCAGGTCAATTGGACTCCGTTTTATTTTCCTTTTCTGCGATACTCTAAAAAAAGGAAAAAATAGAAACTGGCACTGAGCTCTAGGTTAATAGGTTAGTCCCCAAAATTATATAAAATAGCATATAAATGCATATAAAACATCCAAGGTTGATAATATAATAGCATGGAACAATCAAAAATTATAGATACGTTGAAGACGTATCAGCATCCCCAAGCTTAATTCCTGCTCGTCCTCGAGTAGGTAAATGATAAAAATAGAATTTTTGATGTGGAATGCTACCTAACATATTTCTCTATGTAATTCTCTTTATTGTGGCAAGAATATTCAGATCCATGAGATTCAAGACAAAAGTTTAATATTGACATAAAAATAATAATACTTCAAGCATACTACTAAGCAATTATGTCTTCTCAAAATAACATGGCCAAAGAAAGCTATCCCTACAAAATCATATAGTCTGGCTATGCTCCATCTTCACCAATGACAAGCCCGATGACAAGCCAAGCAATTGTTTCATACTTTTTATGTTCTCAAACCTTTTCAATCTTCACGCAATACATGAGCGTGAGCCATGGACATAGCACTATAGGTGGAATAGAATGGTGGTTGTGAAGAAGACAAAAAGGAGAAGATAGTCTCACATCAACTAGGCATATCAACGGGCTATGGAGATGCCCATCAATAGATATCAATGTGAGTGAGTAGAGATTGCCATGCAACGGATGCACTAGAGCTATAAATGTATGAAAGCTCAACAAAATAAACTAGTGGGTGTGCATCCAACTCGCTTGCTCATGAAGACCTAGGGCATTTTGAGGAAGCCCATCATTGGAATATACAAGCCAAGTTCTATAATGAAAGATACCCACTAGTATATGAAAGTGACAACATAGGAGACTCTCTATCATGAAGATCATGGTGCTACTTTGAAGCACAAGTGTGGTAAAAGGATAGTAGCATTGCCCCTTCTCTCTTTTTCTCTCATTTTTTTATTTTTTTATTTGGGCCTTTTCTCTTTTTATGGCCTTTTTTATCTCTTTTTTTATTTTTCGTCCGGAGTCTCATCCCGACTTATGGGGGAATCATAGTCTCCATCATCCTTTCCTCACTGGAACAATGCTCTAATAATGATGATCATCACACTTCTATTTACTTACAACTCAAGAATTACAACTCAATACTTAGAACAAAATATGACTCTATATGAATGCCTCCGGCGGTGTACCGGGATGTGCAATGATGCATGAGTGACATGTATGAAAGAATTATGAATGGTGGCTTTGCCACAAATACAATGTCAACTACATAATCATGCATAGCAATATGACAATGATGGAGCATGTCATAATAACGGAACGGTGGAAAGTTGCATGGCAATATATATCAGAATGGCTATGGAAATGCCATAATAGGTAGGTATGGTGGCTGTTTTGAGGAAGGTATATGGTGGGTGTATGATACCGGCGAAAGGTGTGCGGTATTAGAGAGGCTAGCAATGGTGGAAGGGTGAGAGTGCGTATAATCCATGGACTCAACATTAGTCATAAAGAACTCACATACTTATTGCAAAAATCTATTAGTTATCGAAACAAAGTACTATGCGCATGCTCCTAGGGGGATAGATTGGTAGGAAAAGACCATCGCTCGTCCCCGACCGCCACTCATAAGGAAGACAATCAATAAATAAATCATGCTCCGACTTCGTCACATAACGGTTCACCATACGTGCATGCTACGGGAATCACAAACTTCAAAACAAGTATTTCTCAAATTCACAACTACTCAACTAGCATGACTTTAATATCACCATCTCCATATCTTGAAACAATTATCAAGTATCAAACTTCTCATAGTACTCAATGCACTTTATATGAAAGTTTTTATTATACCCATCTTGGATGCCCATCATATTAGGACTAGTTTCATAACCAAAGCAAACTACCATGCTGTTCTAAAGACTCTCAAAATGATATAAGTGAAGCATGAGAGTTCATATATTTCTACAAAATAAATCCACCGCCGTGCTCTAAAAGGATATAAGTGAAGCACTAGAGCGAATGACAAACTACTCCGAAAGATATAAGTGAAGATCAATGAGTAGTCGAATAATTATGCAACTATGTGAAGACTCTCTAACATTTAAGAATTTCAGATCTTGATACTTTATTCAAACAGCAAGAAAAAAAAATAAAATAAATTAACACTCCAAGCAAAACACATATCATGTGGTAAATAAAAATATAGCTCCAAGTAAAGTTACCGATGAACGAAGACGAAAGAGGGGATGCCTTCCGGGGCATCCCCAAGCTTAGGATCTTGGTTTTCCTTGAATATTTCCTTGGGGTGCCTTGGGCATCCCCAAGCGTAGGCTCTTTCCACTCCTTATTCCATAGTCCATCGAATCTTTACCCAAAACTTAAAAACTTCACAACACAAAACTTAACAAAAAACTCTTAAGCTCCGTTAGTATAAGAAAATAAATCACCACTTAGGTACTGTTGTGAACTCATTCTAAATTCATATTGGTGTAATATCTACTGTATTCCAACTTATCTATGGTTCATACCCTCCGATACTACTCATAGATTCATCAAAATAAGCAAACAACACATCGAAAACAGAATCTGTCAAAAACAGAACAGTCTGTAGTAATCTGGATCAAACGTATACTTCTGGAACTCATAAAATTCTCAAATAAATTGCTTGACCTGAGGAATTTATATATTAATCATCTGCAAAAATAATTAACTAAATAGCGCTCTCCAAATAAAAATGGCAGCAATTCTCGTGAGCGCTAAAGTTTCTGTTTTTTACAGCATGATCGCAAAGACTTTCCCCAAGTCTTCCCAACGGTTCTACTTGGCACAAACACTAGTTAAACACATAAAAACACATCTAAACAGAGTCTAGATGAATTATTTATTACTAAACAGGAGCAAAAAACAAAGAACAAAAATAAAATTGGGTTGCCTCCCAACAAGCGCTACCGTTTAACGCCCCTAGCTAGGCATGATGAATTCAATGATGCTCACATAAAGGATAAGAATTGAAACATAAAGAGAGCATCATGAAGAATATGACTAGCACATTTAAGTCTAACCCACTTCCTATGCATAGGGATTTTGTGAGCAAACAACTTATGGGAACAAGAATCAACTTGCATAGGAAGGTAAAGCAAGCAAAACTTTGAAACTTTAAGCACATAGGGAGGATACTTGATATTATTGCAATTCCTACAAGCATATATTCCTCCCTCATAATAATTTTCAGTAGCATCATGAATGAATTCAACAATATAACCAGCACCTAAAGCATTCTTTTCATGATCTACAAGCATAGAAATTTTATTACTCTCCACATAAGCAAAATTCTTCTCATTCAGAATAGTGGGAGTATCATAAGAAACTCGAATACTATAAATTGTTTCCACATTAAAAGAGTAATGTTCAGAAAAGGGGTAACCATAATCATGACAAGTTTTATAAATATAATCACTACTTTTTATAGCATAAGTATCATCACAATAATCATCATAAGTAGGAGGCATGCTATCATCATTATAAATTTGCATATCAAAACTTGGGAGACTAAAAATATCATCTTCATTAAACGTAGCATCCCAAAGATTGGGACAAACATTAATTGCAGCAAATATATTCTCAAAAACATCATCTTCATCAAACATAGCATCCCCAAGCTTGGGCCTTTTCATATCATAAGCATAATCACTCTCATCATTAATAGTATGGATAGCACCAATAGTATAGCAATTATCATATTCTTCCAAGCAAGTGCCAAAAAGATTTTCAAGATCATAAGAAGTATCATTATCTTCCACAATTATATTTTCATGAGGCACAATATTAATAGGAGCAACATTATTTGGTAGAGATATTTTTTACCTCTCTTCATTTTTCTTTTCTTCTTCTTCACCACATCATGTGTGGGTTCAATCCTCTTTTTGGAGCTCCTTATTAATGAGATTGGTTGAATAGGAGGCTCCTCCTCGTTGCTTGATTCATCATAAGAAATAATAGGAGGATATTGGGAAGTCTCTTCCCCTTCATTAGTATTCTCTTCATCTTCTATTTGTTTTCTTTTCTTTATGTAGTTGGCAATATAAGGATTTTCAATGCAATTCACCGCACAATACATATAAATTTCCTCTAGATCAAAACCAAGAAGTTTATAACGGGAAAATTCTGGAAGATGCCCAGTTATATGTCTCATTTCTTTGCAACCCATAAGCAAGCTAAGTTCATTATAATGTGCAAGGGAAATCAACTCATCACAATTTTTGGACACGATTAGATCATGAAATTTTTTACATCAGATAGCTAAATGACCACTTTCGTTGCAAAGTCCACAAGTACGGCCAAGAAAATTTAAATTTTCAGCACAATCATCTAGCCTTTCTTGCAACAATTTAGTTTCTAAGTGCTTATGCCTCTTGCAATATCTATCTTCCCTATTTGGTGTGTACTTGCAAACCCAATGCACTCCACAAAAATTGACATGTTTATAGGAGACATTTTCATCATAACTAGTGCAGTCATCATTAGTACCATGGATATTCAAGGAGTTCATACTAACAACATTGCAATCATGCTCATCATTCAAATATTTAGTGCCAAACATTTAATGCATTCTTCTTCTAACACTTTGGCACAATTTTCCTTTCCATCATACTCACGAAAGATATTAAAAAGATGAAGAGTATGAGACAAACTCAATTCCATTTTTTTGTAGTTTTCTTTTATAAACTAAACTAGTGATAAAACAAGAAACTAAAAGACTCGATTGCAAGATCTAAAGATATACCTTCAAGCACTAACCTCCCCGGCAACGGCGCGAGAAAAGAGCTTGATGTCTACTACACAACCTTCTTCTTGTAGACGTTGTTGGGCCTCCAAGTGCAGAGGTTTGTAGGACAGTAGCAAATTTCTCTCAAGTAGATGACCTAAGGTTTATCAATCCGCACACTACAAAAAAAATACACTTCCGTGATGATACGTGTTTGTCACAGTAGGTCTCATTTTTTGTCATGCATGTACATCCATGACGATTTTATGACAGAATCAAGATAGTCATACATGTGCTGTCGTAGAAGTGTTCCATGACATTACCAAAATTATCATCACGGAAGTGTCCACTTCCATGACGATAAATCGCGCGTCACAGAAGTGCTTTCGTCAAGGGTGACCGACACGTGGCATCCACTGTAACGGAACGCCGTTAAGCTATCGGGTCGGATTTTGGATCCGATAACCCGATAACAGCCCTGGCCAATGGGAAATTTCCACGTGTAAAATTCTGATTGGCCAAAGGAAACACGTGTTGCCTCATCGTTGGGACAGATGTCATCCACTCATTGGACAGGAGGAGCCTATGATAGGTCGACACGTGGCACAACCCAACAGTGGCCCATTCCGGTGAAAAAGGCCGACCCAGTAAAAATTAGCAGGCCGGCCCATATAAGGCCTACTTGTGTTAGGTCCATTTAAGCCCACGGCCCATACGAGATGTGCCAATTCGGCCCGTCAACGGCCCGTTAAAGATTTGACACCATTGCAGCCCATCGTCAGTTCGAGCCCGTTAACAGCCTGCTATATATTTGGGCTCAATATCGGCCCGATAAGATTTCGGCCTGTTAACGGCCCATTTAATGGATGGGCCAATTTTCAGGATGTACATCTTTCGGCCTTTTAGCGACCCATTTAAATGTTGGGCTAATTTCTGGCCCGGTGTGTCTTTTAGCCTGTTGACGGCCCATAAATCTGATGGGCCATTTGTAGTTGGACCTGAGTTTCGGCCTTTTAGCGGCCCATTTAAGTGTTGGGCCAATTTCTGGCCCAGTGTCACTTTCAGCCTGTTGACGGCCCATAAATCAGTTGAGCCATTTGTAGTCGGACCTGAGTTTTGGCCTTTTAGCGACCCATTTAAGTGTTGGGCCAATTCCCGGCCTTGTGTGCCTTTCGGCCTGTTAACGGACCATAAATGAGTTGGGTCATTTGTAGTCGGACCTTAGTTTTGGCCTTTTAACGGCCCATGCCCTTCATGGTCCAATACCAGCCCGGTTTCTCTTTCGGCCTGCTAAAGGCCCACAACACAGTTGGGCCGTTTACAATACGACCTGACTTTCGGTCTCTTAATGGCCCATGCTCTTCATGGACCAGTACAAGTTCACTGTCTCTTTCGGCCTGCTAAAGGCCTATAGTATAGTTGGGCCATATGTAGCCCAAACTTAGTAACGGCTTGTTAATAGCCCGTGAAATAAATTGGGGCCACCTGTTGCCCGCTTCGATGTCGGCCTGTTAACGACCCGGGAGGTAAGAGGGCCGACCATTAACTTTCAGCCTAGTAATGACCCATTAACTTAATGGGCCCACTAAAGTTCGTTCATGTCTTTAGGCCAAATTAGATAATTTGAGCCCATTACGACAAGCAATTATGCACAGGACCAAAACTGATCAAGCAAACGTACGGCATACAAGGAATAACATTGCACATCCAGCATATATTACAGGAAATTACATCCACCGGGCAATCAAAGATTGATGCCAGTGCAAATAAATGAGCAGAACCTAACCATCTACAATGTCACAATCTGCAACCTCAGCACAGATGATGCCCATAAGCATGTGGGAAAGTTCTTGCTGCTTTGCTACACTGTCTCTGAAAACATTGATTAGTTGCTGTGTCGCACGACTCTGCACCTCTGAATCATCCACCATTTCCATCATTGCCTCAGCCATTAATTGGTTCACAAACATATATTTATTCCGTTGCATTTGAGATAGAGGATACTGAACATATTCAGATGGCGATTTTGGCAGGCTTGTATTATTGATAGTGGAGAGTGTCTCGACCACTGCATCATAACATAAATTAGGACGGGAACCAAACAGATTAATCATGAGTTATTACCATATTACCTGGCCTAGATTTACTGGAAAGAAACAATGGGGTTGCCTTGCTGTTTTCAGAGTTTGTCTTCTTATCTTCAGCAGCCTGCACAAAATTAACACACTAGCATTGCTATCATTGGCCAAGTCAGATAATAGGAAAGAAACATTGACACAACGAATGTTTGGGCAACTAGCCTACACCAAATTAACACAATATGCCATAGCTATCATCAGCCAGGTAAGCTAATACGAAAGCAACATTGACACAATGAATGAATGGGCAACCAGAGAAGAACTACAATTCAGTAATGTGCGTGATATGAGATAATACATTCATGCAGCTCAGTATGCAAAACTACCAGGCAGTTTTCCTTACAAAAATCAACATTGACGCCTTTAACATTTTGCTAGAACTAATTTTAGATCAGATAAAGGTTAGATTCACGCCGATTAACAAAATACATGTTGATGTAAAAATATAGTGATATACAACAGGTACTTACATCAGCATTGGAGCACAGAGAATTCCTGCAAGATATTTTCCTCGAATACGATCCCAATGGAGGAAGTCTTGTATCGTTTAACCTTATTTTCTAAAAGAGAGACGGGTAAGAAACATGTAGAAAATATGATCAGAATGCTATAAAATTTCATGATGCGAGGATACGCACATGCTTCTTAGAATGGAGTTGACATTCTTTTGCTGGACTGGAGCGGACTAGTTCTTTGGCCACTGGAATCTTCTTATTATCAGTGGGAGTTGGGTTTCTCTATACTGGAGCATTATCTATGAAAAATGGAGTTAGTTTATTATCTCCTGGCGTTTGGATCTTTTGCAAAGACCTGGTTTGTAACCCTTCAGATTCTAACATAGCCGTCTTCCCCTTGCATGCCTTATATAGAAGAATGGCGATTCAGTTATAAAACATGCTATAGCAGAGATGGAATAGCTACTGAAGAATAGAAAGGCATGACATATTGACATGTATTCCCTCCATCCGGAAATAAATGGATGGGTCTAGGCGTATTTCAGTTCTAGATACATTCAGTTTTATCCATTTCTGCGACATTTAATCCGGACGGAGGGAGTATGATGTAAGAGCTAGGGACGCGACAGGACAACACAGTAAAAAAGCACTAAAAAACCCACTACAGAACCAAAGTATTCAAACCCACTGATATGAGATAGTACACTCATGCAGCTCAGGATGCAAAACTACCAGGCAGTTTTCCTTGCAAAAATCAACATTGTGGCCTTTAATCGTACATTTTGCTACAACTAAATTTAGATCAGATAAAGGTTGGATTCACGCCGATTAACAAAATACATGCTGATGTAAAAATATAGTGATATACAACAGGTACTTACATCTACATTGGAGCACAGAGAATTCCTGCAAGAATCTTTCCTCATAACGATACCATTGCAGAAATTCTTCTATCTGTTAAGCTTGTTTTCTAAAAGAGAGATGGGTAAGAAACATGTAGAAAATATGATCAGCATGCTATAAAATTTCATGATGCAAGGATACGCACACACTTCTTAGAATTGAGTTGACATATTTTTGCTGGACTAGAGCGGAGTAGTTCTTTGGCCACTGGAATCTGCTTATTATCAGTAGGAGCTGGGTTTCTTTATGCCAGAGCAGTATCTATAAAAACTGGAGTTGGTTTATTATCTCCTTGCATTTGGATCTTTTGCAAAGGCCTTGTTTGTAACCCTTCATATTCTAACATAGTCGTCTTCCCCTTGCATGCCTTGTATAGAAGAATGGTGCTTTAATTATAAAACATGCGACAACGGTGAGATGGAATAGGTACTGAAGAATAGAAAGGCATGACATATTGACATGTATTCCCTCCATCCGGAAAAAAATGGATGGGTCTAGGCATATTTCAGTTCTAGATACATCCTTTTTTATCCATTTCGGCAACATGTAATCCGGACGGAGGGAGTATGATGTAAGAGCTAGGGATACGATAGGACAACATAGCAAAAAAACACTAGTTGAATGTAAAGCTGTATGCTAGCGGAATACGTACAAGAAAAACTAAGGCAACATACACGTGTATGATTGGCAAAATAAGATGGCATTGCAACAGAGCACTAGAACAACACTTCAATGTAAAAAAACATGGTATGGTAGACAGATGAAGTACATACTGATGAATAACAATGCATAAGATATTCAGAAGCATGATGCCCAAATTAAGCATACGACATTGCGATAGAGTAGAATGACATTACTTGAATTTGAAAACATGTTATCATGAATGGAATAGGTACTGAAAAACAGGAAGGCATGACATATTTAGATGCATGATGAGCATGCTAAGCACATGACATTGCAACAGAGTAGATACACTCCAGGACATTATATGCATGTTGTACCCATATCGCAGGCCAAGTTAGAGCAAGGACCTTGTGGGTTGAAGAGGATTCATCATCTTTCTGCAAGTCTTCTGAAGAACTTCCTTTACATGTTCCATCATATTGGGTATCATTGACATCAAGTTTATTGGCCTTTACATTGCTCCGTGAGGTTCTTGTGGATATATGAGTGTGTGCAATTATATCTGACATGCATGGAAGACAACTAGTAGTTAGATTTATGTAATGAGTGCCTGTAGGAGACGACATAAATAGTAGGACTGGGGTTAACTAGCAGCAACACGTCTCATAAACTAAAGGGAGAACACAGATGAAAGCTACAAAATATGTATCGTTTGTACTCGAGATTAACTAGATGGCACACAAAAGTATTAAAGAACAACATAGGTAATACTAGAAGTGGTATAATACTATAATCACCAGCCTGTGGGATAGCATTGGCTGATGGATGACAACTATGGAACAGCGTTACCTAAAGAACAAGTATCCTAGCTGAACTATGGAACAACGTTAACTCCTGAACAAGACCCGTAAGAGATCAACATGAATATACAGTGAAATGTGATGATCTATTTTCCATGCTTAGATGAATAACAAAGCCATAAATGTTGCACACAAGTAAGATGAGGGTACAACCTATCTGGATGCCATCCATAGGAGTGAGCATCATGTGCTGACTTGTCGATGGCCCTGCAGTTGTTGTGGCTGTCCATGTCGGGCACGCGCATTCGATGCAGGGAACTGTTGAGTGGGGACTATAGCTCCCATCTGGTGTATGCTTCCCTTGTTGGAGCAGCTGCGATGAGTCGGAAGACGGTGTGTCTGAATATGCAGATAACGCATAATGTTAAGAACGACATATCTCTTTGATCTGAAGAAATACACTAAGATATCAACAGCAAGGTACGAGAGTGGTCACACGTCTGTTAACTAGAGACTAAATTGGGGTCACACGATTTTATTTTGTTTTGGTAAGCCGGATGGCTGGCCGTCTTGTGCCTCCCGGCTGACACTGTTCGGAATCTTCCCCGAAGAGCCAGCGACCAACGGCAGAGCAGCCTGCCTCCGCCGTCCGTGGCCCCGGCCAAAACCCCGATCCCCGCCCCACCGCACTATCGTGGTTGCGCCGCCCCCGGGCCCATCCACAAAGACTCCCCGTCATCCAAATCCGGCGGCGGCAGTACCTTCAACTCACGCAACTCTAAAAGATAGCCATCTAAGCGCTGCTTCCGCAGCGAACTTGCGGCCCCGCACCCTTACGTTAGACACCAGCCAACCGGCATCCTAGGAGCTCCGCCGCCTCGAGGGGTGCTGCTTCCCATTGGGAATCGATTGGCCCAGAATAAAAATTCAGACAACTGACGCCTAAATAAAGTGATTTGAGATGAGGGTGCGACCTATCTGGCGGCATGGTGAAGTAGGCAGGTCCAGCTGCCGAGTTGGTGAGGTCGGCGCGATTGCGGTGGCGACGGTCGATGGCTATGCGGAAGCAGCGCCAGGACTCTGGACGGATCAGAAGTTGGAGCCGCTCCGGTGCCGTGAACAACGGAGGGGGTGAATCGGCTCCGGTACGGTTCACGCAGCCGTCATCGACGCAGCACCATCAGCACGGAGTAAGAGGCACACGGCCCAGTGCACGACGGCAAATGGACAGTGTCTCCGGCATTAGGGAGGAGGACGGCTGTGAAATTGGTGCGGTGGGGGGCGCCATGGAGGTGGGGCTGAGGTTTCGCGGCTCGGGAGAAGGGAGCTTCCCGGGGAGAAGGTGATTTG
>NC_041380.1:534892951-534893937 GCF_002162155.2 Triticum dicoccoides | reverse complement strand
GAACCATGTCTTACAGACGCATTTGTCTGAAATGTGAGGGGGAGTTATAGTTCTACCCTTGCCTATAGGCTTCTCGGCTTGGGTCTGTGTACTGAGGGTCGGGGATAGTAGAGTAACTTTGCTTCTCCCCAAATAGTGGGCGGGAGCGATTTCGGGTGAGGAGGGCGTGTTTTGAACTATAGTGGGCGCGGGCAATTTCGGGCGACGAGAGCGTGTTTTGAAATAGTGGGCGCGAGCTATTTCGGGCGAGGAGCGCGTGTTTTGCCGACCATGGTTTTTGAATTATTCGGCACATGTCATTTCGGCCGAGGAGAAGACGCGCTTGGATGAAGTTACGAACCTACCCTCGATGTACAACGGGCCAATTGATGCGTGTCCCACATAGGACGGTAATTTCGCGTCACCCATTTATTTGCTCGGGAGAATTCCACCGAGCAGAGAGGATATTTAATGGTTCGTTCAAATTTTGGGAGAATGAGCATCCACGTCTACCTTACCAAGTCGATTCGGATCAAATTTTGAAATATTAGCTTGCCACTTCTTTTTTAGATGGAGAGATGATGCTCGGGAGTAATGTGTTTTTACATGCTCGTTGCTAGCGATTTACTATATGACAAATATTTGACCCACTCAAAAACGCGAATCAAACCCAAAATGAAATATCTCGATTCAATGAAATAGCTCGTTCAGTAGGTCAAAATAGTGAACTAAATCCAAAATTGAACACCTCAATCGAGTAGCATGTTGTACAGCATTATAGTACTCCATGAACATGTTGAAAGTCAAATTAATGAACTTGTTTGATATACGCATATATCCGTTCATGTGTGGATTGCAGACAACATTTTCTCCAATTTAAATATTTGAATGCAAGTTTATATCGAAACATGGTTTATATCAGTCTTTGATGCATAAAACGCGACCTCCCCCTCTCCCAGACTCCTGTTCTCTCTCTCTCTCTCTCTCTCTCTCTCTCTCTCTCTCTC
>NC_041380.1:534828718-534892691 GCF_002162155.2 Triticum dicoccoides | reverse complement strand
TCTCTCTCTCTCTTTGTGTGTGTGTGTGGGGGGTCTTTCTAGTTCGCATGCATATATACAACATCTATAGGTCTCTCTCACACACTATGTATGATACTCTAGCTAGTCGAAGCTAGATATCTTGGGTGCACTCATCGTATGCACACAAATTCCTTGGCTCTTTGCCCGTAACTCTCTCACGCACCACTATGTCGTCTCGGAGCTCTCCCCCCCTCTCTCAAACTCTCCATCCACCCGGGTCACACATACACATGCATATCTCACTCGCACTTGATAGGCCCATCTAAAACTCTATCTCTCCCCCTCGTTCTCTCTCCATCTCACATGCGCACACACACAATCTCATGCCCAGCTAGCCAAGTATGATGGTCTCTCACTCAATTGTAGGCACACGCAGTCCCCCCGGTATGTATATGACTAGCTAATCTTAGTCTCCATCACAAACATGTGCATGGTCTATCTCGATTTCTCTTGGGGCATCTTTCTATCACGCACGCACTCCCTCGATCTCCCACCCATATAGTCCCCTCATGATCTCGACAGGATCTCTCTATCACAAACACACCCTCTCTCCCTCCACATGCGTCCATGCCATCCATGTGTCCCTCTCGACCTTCGTTCCTTATTGGCTAGACCTCTATTGGACATGTGCTACAGGGGTGTCTCTCTCCGCTGCAAACAATCACACACTATCTATCTTCGTGTATCTCCTCGCCTCGCTTTTCCATCTCAGAGATGCATGCGTGATATGTTCGCATAAGAAACGAAAAAACACACACACAGACACACACTCTAATTAGTTTGTTGTCACTTTCTCTTTCACACACATACTCTTTTTGCACACTTACTCATTCTCCTTCACACGCACTTGATCTGTCTCGACTGAGGCACTCTCCTCGGTCCATAGCATATAGATTTATTGAAAAGTCAAACATCACAAAGTTTGACCATGTACATGGAGAAAAAGAATTACATCTAGTATGACAAACATATACCATTAGATTCACCATGAGATGTAGTTTTGTATGATGTATCTTTGGTATTGTAGATATAAATAACATTTGTGTAAACTTGATCAAAGTTTCCAAAGTTTGACTTCTAAAAAAATTTACATGCACTGCATTATCGAGCGGATGGAATATCTCTTCCCCCCTCTTAGCTATCTGACACACCACTCAGCCTTGTCGGGGCTCCTCAATCTCTCTCAAACTTTATTGGTCAGTTTGGTTCATGACCTGACCCTCATGCCTTGATGGCCGGTACAGCCTGGTGTGGACGTGAGATGTAAAATATTTCTGCCTGGCCAGGCTTGTGTGGTGCTGAAGCGTTTGGTTCATGCCTGGGCCAGGCAAAGCATCAACGTCCCATCAATCAATCCATGCATCAATTATTTAATGCTAATATCCATCCATATTGCTGTTAGCCTCGTGGCCACACGACCAGGCATGGCCAGGCGTTCGAAACCGGTCGCCTGGGCCAGGCTACTTGCAGTGTCTGAAGTTCTGCCAGGCTAATTAAAGTGCAAGGGAACCCAGGCCAGGCAGGCTTTCTTTTTCACAGGGTAGCAACCAAACAAGCGTGCATGAAATCCAGCCACAACCCTAGGCCAAGCAAAAGATGCTCAGGACACAAGCCAAACTGGCCTTATATCTCCCTGGTTCACACATACACATGTCTCGCTCGCGTTATACATATAGACCCATCCAACACTCTCCGCCCTTGTTCTCTCTCCATGTGACACGCACCCCCCTAAGTACCATAATCCCTCACTCCATCATAGGCGCAAGCAATCCCCCTCCTAAGTATGATTATCTCTTACTAGCCATCAGGAACACACGTATTGTCTCTTTCCATCCATACGTCTATCTCGATATCTCTCGGGGCATCTTCTATCACGCACACACCTTGTCACTCGATCTCCCACCCATGTAGTCCCATCATGATCTCCAGGGGATCTCTCTATGACAAACATACACTCTCTCCTCCCCATGTCTGCATTTTCTTCGTACGTCTCTCTCGACCTCTCTCCCTTGTTTGTTAGACCCCTCTTGGCCACGTGCTAGGGGTCTTGCTCTCTCGGTTCCAAACAACCACACACTATCTCCTCACCTTGCCTCCGTTGTTGAAGATGCATGTGTGATATGTTTGCATAAGACACGCATGCTTTTTCTCTACTTTTATCGTGTGTTGTCCATGTCTCTTTCACACACGCACACACACTTTTTTCACTCACTCTCTCTCTCTCTAGTTAGGGACTCTGTCACGTCCATAAGCATATGGATGTTTTGAAAAGTCAAACCTCAGAAAAGTTTGACCAGGTATATGTGGAGAAAAACATTTACATATGGAACGATCATTAGATTCATCACAACATGTACTTACTTCATACTATCATTTATCTTCGGTATTGTAGATATAAGTAATTTATTTATAAACTTGGTCAAAGTTTCAAAAGTTTGACTTCAAAAAATGTTGGCACTACATTATCTGACGGAGGGATTAGCTCTCTCTCTCTGCTATCTCTCACGGGCCTCCCCTCTCACTCGAACTCTCTATACCGACGGATTATATGCTCACTGTGTCAGCGTATAGCTCTGTATATTGTTTAGTTGACCGGTCAACCAATCCACATGCTGCCTTGTCAGCTCGTGTTCTATATCTTCATGTGCTGGCCCATGTGGTAGTGCGTGAAAATAAGTAAACTAGAGGCCCATCTAACACGCGGTGAAGTAAACAAAGTTGAAACCACTCGGGGTAGCACCCCGCACGCTAGTAAATTGAGGGCGCATTGAGGACAAACTTCTTGCGCGCAAAGGACGCACTCGCGCACAATTCACCACTGCGCGACGGCATGCACAGAAGGACGCACTCGCGCACACCCAGCACACAACACACACCAGCACACGTGTACACTGGCGTCGCCACCGGGTGAGATGGATGGCGAGGCAGCCAACAAGCGGAGGCAGCTCGAGCCAAAACCGCATCCGGCGAGCCTGGACTGTTGGGGAACGTAGTAATTTCAAAATTTTCCTACGCACATGCAAGATCATGGTGATGCATAGCAACGAGAGAGGAGAGTGTTGTCTACGTACCCTCATAGACCGAAAGCGGAATTGTTAGCACAACGCGGTTGATGTAGTCGTACGTCTTCACGATCCGACCGATCCAAGTACCGAACGCACGGCACCTCCGAGTTCAGCACACGTTCAACTCGATGACGTCCCTCGAACTCTGATCCAGCCGAGTGTTGAGGAAGAGTTTTGTCAGCACGACGGCGTGGTGATGATGATGATGTTCTGCCGACGCAGGGCTTCGCCTAAGCATCGCTACAATATGATCGAGGTGGATTATCGTGGAGGGGGCACCGCACACGGCTAAGAGATCAAGAGATCAATTGTTGTGTCTTTGGGGTGCCCCTGCCCCCGTATATAAAGGAGTGGAGGAGGGGGAGGGCCGGCCCTCTCTATGGTGCGCCCTAGGGGAGTCCTACTCCCACCGGGAGTAGGATTCCCCCTTTCCTAGTACAACTAGGAGCCCTTCCAAGTAGTAGGAGTAGGAGGGAAGGAAAGGGATGGGAAAAGGAGAAGGAAGGAAGGGGGCGCCCCCCTCCCTAGTCCAATTCGGACCAGCCCATGGGGAGGGGTGCGGCCACCCTTTGAGGCCTTTCTCTCCTTTCCTGTATGGCCCATTAAGGCCCAATACAAATTCCCGTAACTCCCCGGTACTCCCGAAAACACCCGAATCACTCGGAACATTTCCGATGTCCGAATATAGTCGTCCAATATATCGATCTTTACGTATCGACCATTTCGAGACTCCTCGTCATGTCCCCGATCTCATCCGGGACTCCAAACTCCTTCGGTACATCAAAACATATAAACTCATAATATAATTGTCATCGTAGCGTTAAGCGTGCGGACCCTACGGGTTCGAGAACTATGTAGACATGACCGAGACACGTCTCCAGTCAATAACCAATAGCGGAACCTGGATGCTCATATTGGCTCCTACATATTCTACGAAGATCTTTATCGGTCAAACCGCATAACAACATACGTTGTTCCCTTTGTCATCGGTATGTTACTTGCCCGAGATTCGATCCTCGGCATCTCAATACCTAGTTCAATCTAGTTACCTGCAAGTCTCTTTACTCGTTCCGTAATACATCATCTCGCAACTAACTCATTAGTTGCAATGCTTGCAAGGCTTAGGTGATGTGCATTACCGAGAGGGCCCAGAGATACCTCTCCGACAATCGGAGTGACAAATCCTAATCTCGAAATACGACAACCCAACAAGTACCTTCGGAGACACCTGAAGAGCACCTTTGTAATCACCCAGTTACGTTGTGACGTTTGGTAGCACAAAAAGTGTTCCTCCGGTAAACGGGAGTTGCATAATCTCATATTCATAGGAACATGTATAATTCATGAAGAAAGCAATAGCAACAAACTAAACGATCAATTGCTAAGCTAACGGAATGGGTCAAGTCAATCACATCATTCTCCTAATGATGTGATCCCGTTAATCAAATGACAACTCATGTCTATGGTTAGGAAACATAACCATCTTTGATCAACGAGCTAGTCAAGTAGAGGCATACTAGTGACATACTATTTGTCTATGTATTCACACATGTATTATGTTTCCGGTTAATACAATTCTAGCATGAATAATAAACATTTATCATGATATAAGGAAATAAATAATAACTTTATTATTGTCTCTAGGGCATATTTCCTTCAGTCTCCCACTTGCACTAGAGTCAATAATCTAGTTCACATCACCATGTGATTTAATACCAATAGTTCACATCACCATGTGATTAACACCCATAGTTCACATCGACATGTGACCAACACCCAAAGGGTTTACTAGAGTCATTAATCTAGTTCACATCGCTATGTGATTAACACCCAAAGAGTACTAAGGTGTGATCATGTTTTGCTTGTGAGAGAAGTTTAGTCAATTGGTCTGCCACATTCAGATCCGTAAGTATTTTGCAAATTTCTATGTCAACAATGCTCTGCACGGAGCTACTCTAGCTAATTGCTCCCACTTTCAATATGTATCCAGATTGAGATTTAGAGTCATCTAGATCAGTGTCAAAATTTGCATCGACGTAACCCTTTACGACGAACCTTTTTGTCACCTCCATAATCGAGAAACATATCCTTATTCCACTAAGGATAATTTTGACCGCTGTCCAGTGATCTACTCCTAGATCACTATTGTACCCCTTGCGAAAAACAGTGTAGGGTATACAATAGATCTGGTACACAGCATGGCATATTTTGTAGAACCTATGGCTGAGGCTTAGGGAATGACTTCCATTCTCTCTCTATCTTCTGCCGTGGTCGGGTTTTGAGTCTTACTCAACTTCACACCTTGTAACACAGGCAAGAACTCCCTTTTGACTGTTCCATTTTGAACTACTTCAAAATCTTGTCAAGGTATGTATTCATTGAAAAACTTATCAAGCGTCTTGATCTATCTCTGTAGATCTTGATGCTCAATATGTAAGCAGCTTCACCGAGGTCTTTCTTTGAAAAAATTCCTTTCAAACATTCCTTTATGCTTTACAGAATAATTCTACATCATCTCCGATCAACAATATGTCATACATTTACTTATCAGAAATGTTGTAGTGCTCCCACTCACTTTCTTGTAAATACAGGCTTCACCACAAGTCTGTATAAAACTATATGCTTTGATCAACTCATCAAAGCGTATATTCCAACTCCGAGATGCTTGCACCAGTCTATAGATGGATCGCTGGAGCTTGCATATTTTGTTAGTACCTTTAGGATTGACAAAACTTTCTTGTTGCATCATATACAACTCTTCTTTAATAAATCCATTAAGGAATGTAGTTTTGTTTATCCATTTGCCAGATTTTATAAAATGTGGCAATTGCTAACATGATTCGGATAGACTTAAGCATAGATACGAGTGAGAAACTCTCATCGTAGTCAACACCTTGAACTTGTCGAAAACCTTTTGCGACAATTCTAGCTTTGTAGATAGTAACACTACTATCAGCGTCTGTCTTCCTCTTGAAGAACCATTTAATCTCAATTGCTTGCCGATCAACGAGCAAGTCAATCAAAGTCCATACTTTGTTCTCATATATGGATCTCATCTCAGATTTCATGGCCTCAAGCCATTTCGCGGAATCTGGGCTCATCATCACTTCCTCATAGTTCGTAGGCTCGTCATGGTCAAGTAACATGACCCCTAGAACAGGATTACCGTACCACTCTGGTGCGGATCTCACTCTGTTTTACCTATGAGGTTCGGTAGTAACTTGATCTGAAGTTACATGATCATCATCATTAGCTTCCTCACTAATTGGTGTAGTAGTCATAGGAACAGATTTCTGTGATGAACTACTTTCCAATAAGGGAGCAGGTACAGTTACCTCATCAAGTTCTGCTTTCCTCCCACTCACTTCTTTCGAGAGAAACTCCTTCTCTAGAAAGGATCTATTCTCAGCAACAAATTTGCCTTTGGATCTATGATAGAAGGTGTACCCAACAATTTCGTTTGGGTATCCTATGAAGATGCACTTCTCCGATTTGGGTTCAAGCTTATCAGTTTGAAACATTTTCACATAAGCATTGCCGCCCCAAACTTTAAGAAACGACAATTTCGGTTTCTTGCCAAACCACAGTTCATAAGGCGTTGTCTCAACAGATTTTGATGGTGCCCTATTTAACGTGAATGTAGCTATCTCTAATGCATAACCCCAAAACGATAGTTGTAAATCGGTAAGAGACATCATAGATTGCACTATATCAAATAAAGTACAGTTATGACGTTCGGACACACCATTACATTGTGGTGTTCCAGGTGGCATGAGTTTGTGAAACTATTCCACATTGTTTTAATTGAAGACCAAACTCGTAACTCAAATATTTGTCTCTGCGATCAAATCGTAGAAACTTTATTTTCTTGTCACAATGATTTTCCACTTCACTCTGAAGTTCTTTGAACTTTTCAAATGTTTCAGACTTATGTTTCATCAAGTAGATATACCCATATCTGCTCAAATCATCTGTGAAGGTCAGAAAATAACGAAACCCGCCGCGAGCCTCAACATTCATCGGACTGCATACATCAGTATGTATTATTTCCAATAAGTCAGTTGCTTGCTCCATTGTTCCGGAGAACGGAGTCTTAGTCATCTTGCCCATGAGGTACGGTTCGCAAGCATCAACTGGTTCATAATCAAGTGATTCCAAAAGCCCATCAGCATGGATTTTCTTCATGCGCTTTACACCAATATGATCTAAACGGCAGTGCCACAAATAAGTTGCACTATCATTATTAACTTTGCATCTTTTGGCTTCAATATTATGAGAATGTGTATCACCACAATCGAGATCCAACAAACCATTTTCATTGGTTGTATGCCCATAGAAGGTTTTATTCATGTAAACAGAACATCAATTTATTCTCTTACTTAAATGAATAACCGTATTGCAATAAACATGATCAAATCATATTCATGCTCAACGCAAACACCAAATAACACTTATTTAGGTTCAACACTAATCCCGAAAGTATAGGGAGTGTGCGATGATGATCATATCAATCTTGGACCCACTTCCAACACACATCGTCACTTCACCCTTAACAAGTCTCTATTCATTTTGCAACTCCAGTTTCAAGTTACTACTCTTAGCAACTGAACCAGTATCAAATACCGAGGGGTTGCTACGAACACTAGTAAAATACACATCAATAATCTGTATATCAAATATACCTTTGTTCACTTTGCCATCCTTCTTATCCACCAAATACTTGGGGTAGTTCTGCTTCTAGTGACTAGTCCCTTTGCAGTAGAAGCACTTAGTCTCAGGCTTAGGACCAAACATGGGCTTCTTCACTTGAGCAGCAACTTGCTTGCCGTTCTTCTTGAAGTTCCCTTTCTTTTCCTTTGCCCTTTTTCTTGAAACTAGTGGTCTTGTTAATCATCAACACTTGATGCTCTTTCTTGATTTCTACCTTCATCGATTTCATCATCACGAAAATCTCGGGAATCGTTTTCATCATCCCTTGCATACTATAGTTCATCACAAAGTTCTACTAACTTGGTTATGGTGACTAGAGAATTTTGTCAATCACTATTTTATCTGGAAGATTAACTCCCACTTGATTCAAGCGATTGTAGTACCCAGACAATCTAAACACATGCTCACTGCTTGAGCTATTCTCCTCCATCTTTTAGCTATAGAACTTGTTGGAGACTTCATATCTCTCAACTCGGGTATTTGCTTGAAATATTAACTTCAACTCCTGGAACATCCATATGATCCATGACTTTCAAAATGTCTTTGAAGTCCCGATTCTAAGCTGTTAAGCATGGTGCACTAAACTATCAAGTAGTCATCATATTGAGCTAGCCAAACATTCATGATGTCTGCATCTGCTCCTGCAATAGGTCTGTCACCTAGCGGTGCATTAAGGACATAATTCTTCTGTGCAGCAATGAGGATAAACCTCAGATCACGGATCCAATCCGCATCATTGCTACTAACATCTTTCAACTTGGTTGTCTCTAGGAACATATCAAAATAAAACAGGGGAGCTAAACGTGAGCTATTGATCTACAACATAGATATGCTAATACTACCAGGACTAAGTTCATGATAAATTTAAGTTCAATTAATCATATTACTTAAGAACTCCCACTTAGAAAGACATCCCTCTAATCTTCTAAGTGATCACGTGATCCAAATCAACTAAACCATAACCGATCATCACGTGAAATGGAGTAGTTTTCAATGGTGAACATCACTATGTTGATCATATCTACTATATGATTCACGCTCGACCTTTCAGTCTCAGTGTTCCGAGGCCATATCTGCATATGCTAGGCTCGTCAAGTTTAACCTGAGTATTTTGCGTGTGCAAAACTTGCTTGCACCCGTTGTAGATGGACGTAGAGCTTATCACACCCGATCATCACGTGGTGTCTGGGCACGACGAGCTTTGGCAACGGTGCATACACAGGGAGAACACTTTTATCTTGAAATTTAGTGAGAGATCATCTTATAATGCTACCATCAATCAAAGCAAGATAAGATGCATAAAAGATAAACATCACATGCAATCAATATAAGTGATATGATATGGCCATCATCATCTTGTGCTTGTGATCTCCATCTCCGAAGCACCGTCATGATCACCATTGTCACCGGCGTGACACCTTGATCACCATCGTAGCATCGTTATCGTCTCGCCAATCTTATGCTTCGACAACTATCGCTACCGCTTAGTGATAAAGTAAAGCATTATAGCGTGATTGCATTGCATACAATAAAGCGACAACCATATGGCTCCTGCCAGTTGCCGATAACTCGGTTACAAAGCATGATCATCTCATACAATAAAATTTAGCATCATGTCTTGACCATATCACATCACAACATGCCCTGCAAAAACAAGTTAGACGTCCTCTACTTTGTTGTTGCAAGTTTTACATGGCTGCTACGGGCTTAGCAAGAACCGTCTTTACCTACGCATCAAAACCACAACGATAGTTTGTCAAGTTGGTGCTGTTTTAACCTTCGCAAGGACCGGGCGTAGCCACACTCGGTTCAACTAAAGTTGGAGAAACTGACACCCGCCAGCCACCTGTGTGCAAAGCACGTCGCTAGAACAAGTCCCGCGTAAGCGTACGCGTAATGTCGGTCCGAGCCGCTTCGTCCAAAAATACCGCCGAACCAAAGTATGACATGATGGTAAGCAGTATGACTTATATCGCCCACAACTCACTTGTGTTCTACTCGTGCATATAACATCAACGCATAAACCTGGCTCGGATGCCACTGTTGGGGAACGTAGTAATTTCAAAATTTTCCTACGCACACGCAAGATCATGGTGATGCATAGCAACGAGAGAGGAGAGTGTTGTCTACGTACCCTCGTAGACCGAAAGCGTAAGGGTTAGAACAACGCGGTTGATGTAGTCGTACGTCTTCATGATCCGACTGATCCAAGTACCAAACGCACGGCACCTCCGAGTTCAGCACACGTTCAACTCGATGACGTCCCTTGAACTCCGATCCAGCCGAGTGTTGAGAGAGAGTTTTGTTAGCACGACGGCGTGGTGATGATGATGATGTTCTACCGACACAGGGCTTTGCCTAAGCACCGCTACGATATGATCGAGGTGGATTATGGTGGAGGGGGGCACCACACACGGCTAAGAGATCAAGAGATCAATTGTTGTGTCTTTGGGGTGCCCCCTGCCCCCGTATATAAAGGAGTGGAGGAGGGGGAGGGCCGGCCCTCTCTATGGAGCGCCCTAGGGGAGTCCTACTCCCATCGGGAGTAGGATTCCCCCTTTCCTACTAGAACTAGGGTCCCTTCCAAGTAGTAGGAGTAGGAGGGAAGGAAAGGGAAGGGAAAAGGAGAAGGAAGGAAGGGGGCGCCCCCCTCCCTAGTCCAATTCGGACCAGCCCATGGGGAGGGGTGCGGCCACCCTTTGAGGCCTTTCTCTCCTTTCCCGTATGGCCCATTAAGGCCCAATACGAATTCCCGTAACTCCCCGGTACTCCTGAAAATACCCGAATCACTCGGAACCTTTCCGATGTCCGAATATAGTCGTCCAATATATCGATCTTTACGTCTCGACCATTTCGAGACTCCTCGTCATGTCCCCGATCTCATCCAGGACTCCGAACTCCTTCGGTACATCAAAACATATAAACTCATAATATAACTGTCATCGTAGCGTTAAGCGTGCAGACCCTACGGGTTCGAGAACTATGTAGACATGACCGAGACATGTCTCTGGTCAATAACCAATAGCGGAACCTGGATGCTCATATTGGCTCCTACATATTCTACGAAGATCTTTATCGGTCAAACCGCATAACAACATATGTTGTTCCCTTTGTCATCGGTATGTTACTTGCCCGAGATTCGATCGTCGGCATCTCAATACCTAGTTCAATCTCGTTACTGGCAAGTCTCTTTACTCATTCCGTAATACATGATCTCGCAAGTAACTCATTAGTTGCAATGCTTGCAAGGCTTAGGTGATGTGCATTACCGAGAGGGCCAGAGATACCTCTCCGACAATCGGAGTGACAAATCCTAATCTTGAAATACGCCAACTCAACAAGTACCTTCGGAGACACCTGTAGAGCACCTTTATAATCACCCAGTTACGTTGTGACGTTTGGTAGCACACAAAGTGTTCTTCTGGTAAACGGGAGTTGCATAATCTCATATTCATAGGAACATGTATAAGTCATGAAGAAAGCAATAGCAACAAACTAAACGATCAATTGCTAAGCTAATGGAATGGGTCAAGTCAATCACATCATTCTCCTAAAGATGTGATCCCATTAATCAAATGACAACTCATGTCTATGTTTAGGAAACATAACCATCTTTGATCAACGAGCTAGTCAAGTAGAGGCATACTAGTGACATACTGTTTGTCTATGTATTCACACATGTATTATGTTTCCGGTTAATACAATTCTAGCATGAATAATAAACATTTATCATGATATAAGGAAATAAATAATAACTTTATTATTGCCTCTAGGGCATATTTCCTTCATGGACTTCATTAGCAGCCTCCCCGACGACATGCTGCTCGTCATCATCGGCCTCCTCCCCACAAAATCTGCCGTGCGGACCGCCCTGCTCTCCCGGCGGTGGCGCCCCCTCTGGCGCTGCATCCCCCTCAACCTCACCGTCGACAGCTGCCTCTGCGACGGGGATTGCAAACGCATGGCTGCAGTCTCCAAGATCCTTTCATCGCACCCTGGGCCAGCTAGACGCCTTGACATCTGCATGTTCAGTACCAACTGCAAGGTCCAACCCAAGTTCGACGAGTGGTTCTTATCTCCCGCCCTAGATCAGCTCGAGGAGCTCAGCTTTGAAGCTGGACGATGTCGCTCTCCGCCGCCATCCGCGCTTCGCCTCACGCCAACGCTGCGCCGAGCCAGCTTCAGCTCCTGCTATCTTTCCCAAATTAATGCCGCGCCCGCCCTTCTTCTCCCTCAACTCAAGCAGCTCGACCTCTTCGACATTGTCATCTCGAAGAAGGCTATGGAGCACCTGCTCCGCAGCTATACTACGCTCGAGTACCTTCGTCTTGAGCAGATCCACGGGTTCATTAGCCTCCACATCGCCTCGACGAATCTCCAATGGATTTATGTGTCATGCTGGCCCCGCAACAAGACATCAATTGGGAAGAGATCACTCCAGTTGTTCCACATTATGGTCACTAAGAATACGCCTTTCCTTGAGAGATTGCTTGTATCAGATCTAGAAGGTCCAACAAAAATTAGGGTCATTGGCGCGCCGAAATTGACAGCGTTGGTGTACTCGTCTGCAGGGTCATTAACAGTTACTTATTTCTGTTCGCTCAGTGTTTACAAGTTACTGATCGATCACTAGCTAGCCTACAAATGCGCTCCTGGCAGTTTTATTTGCGATGCAAGATGCGAAGTGGCAGTTTTTTGAATAAAAATGCCTACCTCTGAAGAAACTGACAAGCTACACTATCGATCTTACACAGATAAAAATGCCTACCTTTGAAGAAACTGACAAGCTACACTATCGATCCTACACGGATAAATAGCGGATCACGCACGTACTACCTCCTTTTCGGTTTGCAGGGCTCAATTCAAGAAACGACCTACTCGATCCTACACGAATAAATAGCGGATCACGCACATACGAGTACCTCCTTTCCGGTTTGCAGGGCTTAATTCAAACCTCTCACCAACCAAGGTACTCCCTCCGTCCGGGTTTATTAGTCCCGTGAGCAAAGCAGGAAGACCAAGGCATGGCAATAATTAACATCATGCAGAAGTTTAAGCCTAATTAATTCTAGCGATTTAAGTGGCTGCATGCATGCCCTCGGCTGCGACTCGTTGCAAGCTGCTTCACGTACTACCTGCGAGCGATTCTGAGTGCCTGCATGCAGCCAGCCATAATTAAGACAGCTAACTGATGCGAAAAAAGATACGCTTTAATTGTTGCGGGATTTTTAAATTTGTGGAATCATTATTGACAAGGAGGGAGATGATTCGAGTGCACTCATTTGACCGCCATGCCGGCGTGCGACCCAGACGAGACGGGACGGCACCGACATAATTTCAGTTTCTCTAGTTTTCCACGGCAAGCTGGCGCGCTAAGCCATTATGCATTGAATTCCGATGACCGTCGCGCTACCTTCCGCCTATAAGTACTGTTTCCCGGACTTCTCTGGTGCCACCATGACCCAACTCGCCATATCCTCATAAGCCCCCACCGGCCCGACGTCGCTCGCCACGTCCGCCATGCCCCCGCCCGTCCGCGGTAGGCGACGCCGGAGGCGGTCATCGCCGGAACTAGTGTTCGGGTTTTCACCAGAAGGCAGACGGAGGGAGGAGGCATTCTATCTGTCTTTAGATTGCAATGCAGAGATCGAGGAGTTGTTGGAGCGCGACCGCATGGCAAAGGAGCAGGAGTTGTTGAAGCGCGACCGCCTGTCAGAGGAGCAGTGGATCGCCGATTTGCGCCGCCAGCGGGACATGGAGCAGCAACGCACCGACGCTCTGAGTCGCGAGCAGAGCGCCCGCAACTGGGCCGACTACGTGGAGGCCGGCGCCCGGCAAATAGCCTGGGAGGCTGTCGGGCGCGCACGCGTTCGCGATGCCGATTTTTACTACCAGCTCATCAAGTGGGTTTCTCGCTTGGAAACCGAAGCTTCGGTGGACCACGCCGGCATGGAAAGGGCCAACGCGCGCGAGCAACGCGCCCTATCGCACCTCTTGCAAGTCTGAGGCGAGGCGCACGACGCCGGTGCCGGCGTTTAGCGTGTACCACAGATGGCGGCCGACATCGTATAGTTAGCTAAGAGTAAGTTAGTACTTGTACGCTACTAGAGTATTAGTGGGAGTAGATAGTTAACTTGGCTATGATGGTTGTCAACGTGGAAGTTCAGTACTCTATATGTGGATCAGACCTGTTACTTTGCTCTGAATGTTGAACTTTCCGTTTGAACGTATGGAATGGGCTGTTATTTTTTTAATGGGTTGTATTTGTCCTTAACGGGTTTAGAGGCTGACTTGTGGGCCTAGCAAGTTGACGCGTACACAATCACGAGATGATTGTACGTGGAGAGGATGACAGCAGGGACCCGCCAAGGTCATGGCAGTACGCAAGCAAGTGCCTCCTTATTTCAAGCCAATAAAAAAATGGCTCCTCCTAGTGGATTTCTGACATCTGGGTCCCATGCCATTGTCAACGTAGTCAATAAATGAGAGAATTGCACAACGAGCGGCTGACACCAGGGACCCAGCAGCTCGCCCAGTTATTTTTGTTTTGGGTTAATTTGATAAATGCCACTCCAAATCTGGCGTATCTAAGAAATGCCACTGCAATTTCCAAACTTTGAAAAATGCCATTTCATGCCATTTCTAGTGGCATTTTTCGAAGTCTGGAGTGGCGTTTTTCAAAGTTTGCAAACTGCAGTGGCATTTTTCAAAGTTTGCAAAAATTGCAGATTTTCAAAGTTTGAAAATTGCAGTGGCATTTTTATGAATCCCCATAATTGGAGTGCCATTTATCTAATTTGTTTTTGAGACGGAAGCAGGGTGTCAACTGGGCTGTGCGGGACACTCTGGCCTGTCTAGACCGCCTTTTCTTTTATGTTTACCACAGACTAGCCTAGTAGTTTTTTTCTTTCTGAAAATGGCTAGCCCAGTTTTTTTTTGTGATTTGTCAAGTAAGTCGCTTTATCAGGCATGTTGGGCTGCAAATCTTTCAAGACGAGAAGAGCTTCATTCGGCTGGCCGAGAAAATGGCCTATCAGTAATGAGAAATGGGTTGTACATTTTTAAAACACATCAAACCGGCAATTAGTTTCAAATATCTTTTTTTCATTTCGAGATTTTAAATTGCATTGATTTTTATGCGTGGAAAATTTATTGGATTTTATATTGATATACATTTATTTTTAAAATCAGTCTGAATGTGACTTGAAATTTCGGGATTAAAATCAGTTCAGACCGCACTGACATATGCAAAAAATTTATAATTTTTTAACCGTGGCCACAATATGGGCTGTAATGGTAACAAAAAGAATATGGGCTCCAAAAAACCCGTAAGAATTAGCAAATGGGCTGTAAATTATTTGAAATAATGGCAGATGGGATGTATGTTATTTTCCACAGATTTGAGGCTTTCCACAGATGACCTGTATACTATTGGATGTCCATCCAACGGCCGTCGTGCTTCTTCAATCTCTACTCTTTCTGCTCCAACTGCTCAAACAAGCGCCAGCGGGACTGCCTGCTCCCTCCTCCCCGCGGCCGGTTGTGCTGCCGCGCAGGCCTCACCGCCCCACCGTACTCCCATTGCTGGCCTAGCCATCCCTCTACTCACCCACACATGCTGTTAAGACGAACTAGTAAACCCTCGTACAATCATACTCCCCTCCGTGTGGGAAACAAAAACAACTGCCGAGTCTTCCCTGCCTCTGTGTCGTTCCCTTCCTAGGCCTCGCCGTCGTCCACCGCCCTGGTGCTCTCGGCGTGGCGTGGTCAACGACCGACATGCATCTGAAGTGGACTGTATGTGGAGAGGCTGACGGCTGGGTCCATGGCTGCACGCAAGGAAATGCCACCTTATTACCCGTAAAATAATGATTCCTCCACCTGACATCTGGGACCCACCGAAAGGGCCTCTATATTTCGCGAAAAAAACGTTACTGCCGCTGATAGCTCGGACCCACCAGCTATATCTTCGCACGCAAGGAAGTGCCTCCTTATTACGCACAAAAAATGAATACTCCCCCTGCTAGCTGGGACCCAGTATAGTGGGCCTACTAAGTTGACGGAGACGAAGGGCTTTGTTAACTTAGTCAATATGCACGATTCTAGCTCGACTGACCGTACGATGTCCATCCAACGGCTGTAGTGCTTCTTCAACCTCCAGCCGCCCAAAGCAGCACCGGTTGTGCCGCCCGCTCCTGCCTCCCGTGGCCGGCTGTGCTGCCGCGGAGGCCTCACCGCCCCCATACTACTCCCACCGCTGGCCAGGCCATCCTTCCACTCCACTCATCCACACCCCCTGTTATTCTGCGGCGACGGCAGCGCAGCCGAACCAGTGAACCCTCGTACTCCTCTCCGCATGGGCATCCACTGCCGCGTCTTCCCTGGCTCCGCATCGTCCCCTTCCTAGGCCTCGCAGTCGTCCACCACCGTGGTGCTCTCGGTGCAGCGTGGTCAATGTGGTCAACGACCGAATTCTATCGGAAGAATATTGTACGTGAAGAGGCTGACAGCTCGGTCCACGGCAGCCGCAAGGAAGTGCCTCCTTATTACACGGAAAATAATTATTCCTCCACCTGACAGCAGGGACCCACCGGACGCCCACCAGTATTTCGTGAAAATAACGTTTGCCCCTGACTGCTGGGACCCACCCGACGGGCCACCGTATTTCGCGAAAAAAACGTTCCCCCTGCTGTCAGCTCGGACCCACCGGAAGTGCCTCCTTATTACGCACAAAAAAATGAATACCCCCTGCTAGTTGGGACCCACCTTGGTGGGAGGCTGACTTGTGGGCCTACTAAGTTGATGGGGACGGAGAGCTTTGTCAACTTAGTCAATATAAACGATTCTAGCTCCAGTGACCGTACGATGTCCACCCAACGGCCGTAGTGCTTCTTCAACCTCTGGTCTCCTTGCTCCAGCCGCCCAAAGCAGCGCCGGTCGTGCCGCGTGCTCCTGCCTCCCGTGGTTGGATGTGCTGCCGTGGAGGCCTCACCGCCCCCTACTATTCCCACCGCTGGCCAGGCCCTGCGGCGACGGCAGCCTCACATAGCAGCCGAACCAGTGAACCCTCGTACTCCTCTCCGCGCGGGCTTCCACTGTCGCGTCTTCCCCGGCTCCGCGTCGTCCCCTTCCTAGGCCTCGCTGTCGTCCACCGCCCTGGTGCTCTCGGCGCGGCATGGTCAGCATGGTCAACATGGTCAAGGAACGACTTCCATCGGACATGGACTGTATGTGGAGAGGCTGACAGCTGGGTCCACGGCCGCAGCAAGGAAGTGCCTCCTTATTATGCAGAAAATAATGATTCCTCCACCTGACAGCTGGGACCCACCGGACGGGCCACTGTATTTCATGAAAAAACGTTTCCCCCTGACTGCTGGGACCCACCAGCTACATCTTCGCACGCAAGGAAGTGCGTCCGGGCAAACAAAAAGGATTCGCCCCCCTGACTGCTGGGACCCACCAGCTACATCTTCGCACGCAAGGAAGTGCATCCGAGCAAAAAGAACGATTCGCCCCCCTGACTGCTGGGACCCACCAGCTACATCTTCGCACGCAAGGAAGTGCCCGACAGTCGGGACCCACCTGGTCGAAGCGTACGTAGCGTTGTCATTCTGGTCGCGAACGTGTACGTACATATATACTGGTGGATGTAGAGGCGCGCACGTGTCGTAGTAGAGGCGTGCACGTAGCATGTACACGTACGTACAGCGGCCAGGGTGCAAGAAAGAAAATACGGCCACGTATGTGTACATACGGGCAGGGTCTCGAACGCCTACTCGCGCATACGTACGACGAGGGCTTGTGTACATGGCTGGGTCGGAACGGAGAAACAGCGTCGTCATCGTGTTCATGGGGAGGCAACAAAATGCGTCGCGTTCATGGGGAGGCAACGGAATGCGTCGTGTTCATCGGGAGGCAACGGAATGCGTCGTGTTCATCAGGAGGCAACGGAACAAGTGGGAGCCAACCGGCTGGGTCGGAACGGAATGCGTGGTCGTGTTCATCGGGATGGCTTGGATGGAACAGGCGATGAAAACGAGGCCTGGCTTACCATAGAACGGAGGAAACGGACCTCCTACGGTCAAAACGGGGGTCCTGTTGATCGGGACGGGTGTGGCGTACCGCAAAATGGAGGAAACGCACCTCCTACGGTCGAAACGGGGGTCCTGTTGATCGAGAGGGGTGTGGCGTACCGCAAAACGGACGAAACGGACCTCCTACGGTCGAAACGGGGGTCCTGTTCATCGGGAGGGGTGTGGCGTACCGCAAAACAGGACTCCACAGGATACTGTTCATCTCCACCGTCGACCTCCTCCAGCCTCCACGGGCTACCGTCGACCTCCTCCAGCCTCCACGAGCTCCTGTTCATCCAGCCTCCACCGCGCGCTACTCCACCGGCTATTGTTCAACCACCCCTCCACCGTCTACTGTTCATCCAGCCCTCCACGCCACAGGGTCCTGTTCAACCACCCATCCACGGGCACCCCTCCACCGTCTACTGTTCATCCAGCCCTCCACCTCACCACGGGGTCCTGTTCATCAAGAGGCAATGACATCGCTCACTGTTCATCCACCCCCCCTGCAATGCTCACTGTTCATCCAATCGATCGGCTTCAATTAGCAGCAGTAGAGAAGGAATCGCTCGATCGAGTTCAGTTAACAGCCATCGATCGATCGCTCGGGTTCAGTAACGCGTAGCCTGCAGTGCAATTGCTCGGGTTCAGTTAGAGCCCAAAGCCTCGCTCGGGTTTAGTTAGAGCCAATGCCTCGCACACACGCGCGTACGTGTATGAGAGAAACGCGCATCGCTCGGCCCCCGACCTCCCACCATAACCGGGAACTCCCCAAAATTTTCCTCCCCCTCGCTTCTACCACGGTTTTTTCCGTCATGGACGACCCAAAGAATGTCATGCAGTTGCATCTCCGGCCCGCCCAGGACAAAAAGCCCATTTTCTGTCATGATTTTTTGTCATAGAAGTAGGAGCCCACCACATCTATGATGATACCGGGTTTTGTCACAATTATCGTCATAGAAGTGCCATATGTATGACAGAAAAAAATTCGTTCGGCCCAAAATGTCACGGATGTGTCTTTTTTTTGTAGTGGTAGGAGGCGTAGTATGAAGATGGTCTCTCTCAAGCAACCCTGCAACCAAATAACAAAGAGTCTCTTGTGTCCCCAACACACCCAATATAATGGTAAATTGTATAGGTGCACTAGTTCGGCGAAGAGATGGTGATACAAGTGGTATATGGATAGTAGATAATGGTTTTTGTAATCTGAAAATATAAAAACAGCAAGGTAACTATTGATAAAAGTGAGCGTAAACGGTATTGCAATGCATGGAAACAAGGCCTAGGGTTCATACTTTCACTAGTGCAAGTTCTCAACAATAATAACATAATTGGATCACATAACTATCCCTCAACATGCAACAAAGAGTCACTCCAAAGTCACTAATAGCGGAGAACAAACGAAGAGATTATGGTAGGGTACGAAACCACCTCAAAGTTATTCTTTCCAATCAATCCGTTGGGCTATTCATATAAGTGTCACAAACAGCCCTAGAGTTCGTACTAGAATAACACTTTAAGACACAAATCAACCAAAACCCTAATGTCACCTAGATACTCCAATGTCACCTCAAGTATTCGTGGGTATGATTATACGATATGCATCACACAATCTCAGATTCATCTATTCAACCAACACATAGAACCTCAAAGAGTGCCCCAAAGTTTCTACCAGAGAATCACAACAAAAACGTGTGCTAACCCCTATGCATAGGTTCATGGGCGGAACCCGCAAGTTGATCACCAAAACATACATCAAGTGAATCATGTGATATCCCATTGTCACCATAGATATCCACGGCAAGACATACATCAAGTGTTCTCAAATATTTAAAGACTCAATCCGATAAGATAACTTCAAAGGGGAAACTCAATACATTACAAGAGAGTAGAGGGGGGAGAAAACATCATAAGATCCAACTACAATAGCAAAGCTCGCGATACATCAAGATCGTACCACCTCAAGAACACGAGAGAGAGAGAGAGATCAAACACATAGCTACTGGCACATACCCTCAGCCCCGAGGGAGAACTACTCCCTCCTCGTCATGGAGAGCACCGGGATGATGAAGATGGTCACCGGAGAGGGATTGCCCCCTCCGGCAGGGTGCCGGAACGGGTCTAGATTGGCTTTCGGTGGCTACAGAGGCTTTTGGTGGCGGAACTCTCGATCTATCGTGTTCCCCGATCGTTTTAGGGTATATGGAGATATATAGGCGGAAGAAGTACGTCAGGGCGGCCACGAGGGGCCCACGAGGGTGGAGGGCGTGCCCATTCCAAAAATAAGTTCCGTGAAGTTTCAGGTCAATTGGACTCCGTTTGATTTTGCTTTTCTGCGATACTCTAAAACAACGAAAAAACAGAAACTGGCACTGGGCTCTAGGTTAATAGGTTAGTCCCAAAAATCATATAAAATAGCATATAAAACATCCAAGGTTGATAATATAATAGCATGGAACAATCAAAAATTATAGATACATTGGAGATGTATCACCCCCACCCTCGTGGGCAGGGTGTGGCCCCCCTGGTGAACTTCTTGCGCTCGGTATTTTTTATATATTCTGAAAACGTCTTCCGTGAAGTTTCAGGACTTTTGGAGCTGTGCAGAATAGGTCTCTAATATTTGCTCCTTTTCCAGCCCAGAATCCCAGCTGTCGGCATTCTCCCTCTTTATGTAAACCTTGTAAAATAAGAGGGAATAGGCATAAGTATTGTGACATAATGTGTAATAACAGCCCATAATGCAATAAATATCGATATAAAAGCATGATGCAAAATGGACGTATCAACTCCCCCAAGCTTAGACCTCGCTTGTCCTCAAGCGAAAGCCGAAATCGAAAAATATGTCCACATGTTTAGAGATAGAGGTGTCGATAAAAGTAAAATACAGACATGAGGGAATCATGATCATTCTTAGAACAACAACTTATATAATTCTTGTCATATGATCTCTTATGCTAGAGTAATAATTCAATCACAATTTCAAGTATGAATCTTAAACCTCATTGAAAACTAACAAACTATAATCTAAGTCATTGGAGCAATTGCAATTTATCATAACATAGGAAAGAGCCAATATATAAGAGCTTTTCATCAAGTCCACATACTCAACTATCGTATAGTCTTTCACAATTGCTGACACTCACGCAATACTTGTGGGTATGGAGTTTTAATCAGACATAGAGAAAGATAGGGGCTTATAGTCTTGCATCCCAACGTTCTACCTCAAGGGTAATGTCAACAATAATAGTTCATGAAAACTCACACCCAATTAGCCATATATACCAGGATCTTTCCAACATACTGTGCTTGCCAAAGGATAAAATGTAAAAAGGAAGGGTGAAGATCACCATGACTCTTATGCAAGGTAGGAGATAAAAGTAAAAGATAGGCCCTTCGCAGAGGGAAGCAGAGGTTGTCATGTGCTTTTATGGTTGGATGCACAAAATCTTAATGCGCAATAACATCACTTTATATTGCCACGTGTGATATGGACCTTTATTATGCAGTCCATCGCTTTTATTTCTTCCATATCACACGATCGTATAAAGTTTATTTTCTCCCACACTAATAAGTCATACATATTTAGAGAGCAATTTTTATTGCTTGCACCGATGACAACTTAATTGGAGGATCTTACTCAATCCATAGGTAGGTATGGTGGACTCTCATGGCAAAACTGGTCTAAGGGTATTTGGAAGCACAAGTAGTATCTCTACTTGGTGCAATGAATTTGGCTAGCATGAGGGGGAAAGGCAAGCTCAACCATGTTGGATGATCCATGACAATATAATTTATCTCAGATGTAAGAAAACATAACCCATTACATTGTCTTCCTTGTCGAACGTCAACTCTTTAGCATGTCATATTTTAATGAGTGCTTACAATCATAAAAGATGTCCAAGATAGTATATTTATATGTGAAGACCTCTCTTTCTTTATTACTTCCTATTAATTGCAACGATGACCAAAACTATGTTTATCAACTCTCAACAACTTTTATTCATCATACTCTTTCTATGTGAGCTCATTACTCTCCATAAGATCCTTATGATCTCTTTGTTTCCTTTTTTTATTTCTCTTTTCTTTTATTCACCTAGGATCATAGCAAAACAATCAAGCCCAACACTAATCTTTATTATATATAGCTCACGGACTCGATTACATAGAAGAATCATAAAGCAAAACTCAAAACTAGATCATACTAAGAACTCTTATTCTACTAGATCAAGATATTACCAAAAGGAACGAACTAAGAAAAATGGTAAAGATAAAAGTGATGGTGATACGATACCGGGGCACTCCCCCAAGCTTGGCAGTTGCCAAGGGGAGAGCCCATACCCGATGCTTAGTTCTTCTTTGTTGGAGAAGAAGGTTGAGTTGTTGATGATGGATAGTCACACATCGAGCATAGGAGGTCTTCTAACTTGCGGATAATGCCTTTGAGTGCGATGATATGCTCCTTCAACAAAATATTTTCACGTGTGAGATACTTATTTTGTATACGAGCTAACTCAATCATCTTGAAAGCTTCGATCTCAGTTGGGGTAAGAAGATTGTGATCAAGTTGAAGGATGTCTTCTGTTACCGGAACTTGGTCCTCCGTAGCCTTCTTGATCCCTTCATCCTTGTTGATCTCCAGGGGTTCTTCTCTCTTCAGCTCTATCTTCATTAGCCAAGCATCGTTGCCCTCATGGTTGGAGGAGGAGGGATACGACATAATACCTGGCCTTGACAACCCTGACAGAAAACAGCTCGAAACAAAGACAAGAGATTTTTGCGTGATACGGGAGTCAAAACCTCCGGGAGATTATATAATGTATTTTTACCGACCAAAATACGTGTTGTGTAAGAAAACGGAGTCTGGAAAGCGCACGAGGTGCCCACGAGGTAGGGGGCGTGCCCAGGAGGGTAGGGCGCGCCCTCCACCCTCGTGGAGCCCTCGTGTCCTTCCCGGACTGCTTCTTATTTTTCTATTTTTCTAAATATTCCAAAATGAAGAAATATTGCCTTAAAAACTGTTTTGGAGTCGGTTTACTTATCGTACCACATACCTATTCCTTTTCGGAGTCTGAAATGTTCCGGAAAGTGTCCCTTATGTAGTACTCCAGGGTTACGGTTTCAATAACATTGGTTTCAACATTTATAGGATTACCTAAGATATAACGTTTAATTCTTTGACCGTTCACCACCTTCGGATTTGTGCCTTCGAAGTTGTTGATTTTTATGGCACCGGAATGATAGACCTCCTCGATAACGTCAGGACCTTCCCATTTAGAGAGAAGTTTTCCTGCAAAAAATCTTAAACGAGAGTTGTATAGCAATACATAATCACCTACATTAAACTCATGCTTTTGTATTCTTTTGTCATGCCATCTTTTAAACTTTTCTTTAAACAACTTGGCATTTTCGTAGGCTTGGGTTCTCCATTCATCGAGTGAGCTAATATCAAATAACCTCTTCTCACCGGCAAGTTTAAAATCATAATTGAGCTATTTAATAGCCCAATATGCCTTGTGTTCTAGTTCGAGAGGTAAGTGACATGCTTTTCCATAAACCATTTTATACGGAGACATACCCATAGGATTTTTATATACAGTTGTATAGGCCCATAATGCATCATCAAGTTTCTTGGACCAATTCTTTCTAGACCTGTTGACAGTCTTTTGCAAAATTAATTTGAGCTCTCTATTACTCAATTCTATTTGACCACTGGACTGAGGGTGATAAGGAGATGCAATTCTATGATTAACATCATACTTAGCAAGCATTTTATGGAAAGCACCATGAATAAAATGTGAACCACCATCAGTCATTAAATATCTAGGGACTCAAAATCTTGGAAAAATAACTTCTTTAAGCATTTTAATAGAAGTGTTATGAGCAGCACTACTAGTTTGAATAGCTTCTACCCACTTAGTAACGTAATCAACAGCAACTAAAATATGTGTATATCCATCAGAGGAAGGAAAAGGTCCCATATAGTCAAAGCCCCAAACATCAAATGGTTCAATAACGAGTGAATAGTTCATAGGTTGTAAGTGCTGTTGGGTTTCGTAGTAATTTCAAAAATTTCCTACGCACACGCAAGATCATGTGATGCATAGCAACGCGAGGGGAGAGTGTTGTCTATGTACCCACGCAGACCGACTGCGGAAGCGTTGACGCAACATAGAGGAAGTAGTCGTACGTCTTCCCGATCCGACCGATCAAGCACCGAAACTACAGCACCTCCGAGTTCGAGCACACGTTCAGCTCGATGATGATCCCCGGACTCCAATCCAGCAAAGTGTCGGGGAAGAGTTCCGTCAGCACGACGGCGTGGTGACGATCTTGATGTACTACAGCAGCAGGGCTTCGCCTAAACTCCGCTACAGTATTATCGAGGATTATGGTGGCTGGGGGCACTGCACACGGCTAAGGAATAGATCACGTGGATCAACTTGTTGTCCCTTTGGTGCTAGCCCTGCCCCTCTATTTATATGTTGAGCCCCGGGGTCGAAACTTGGAGCAAAAGCCTCCTCAAAGTCGGTTTTGCCCGAAAGGCAAGAGTCCCACTCGGACTCCAGGACCAAACGCCACAATCCTTGGCATCTGGCCCAGACGCCATGGGCCTCGGCGTCTGGCCCAGGGCCAGACGCCAGGGTCTCCGGCGTTTGGCCCCCTGGCCTCCGCAAAACTCCTTTTTGCACCGACCTAAAGCCTCATGGGCTTGACCCCTTGGCCTAACCATATCATCCAATATATGAATCTTTACGTCTCGACCATTTCGAGACTCCTCGTCATGTCCCCGATCTCATCCGGGACTCCGAAATCCTTCGGTACATCAAAACATGTAAACTCATAATATAACTGTCATCGTAACCTTAAGCGTGCGGACCCTACGGGTTCGAGAACAATGTAGACATGACCGAGACACGTCTCCGGTCAATAACCAATAGCTGGACCTGGATGCCCATATTGGCTCCTACATATTCTACGAAGATCTTTATCGGTCAGACCGCATAGCAACATACGTTGTTCCCTTTGTCATGGGTATGTTACTTGCCCGAGATTTGATCGTCGGTATCCAATACCTAGTTCAATCTCGTTACCGGCAAGTCTCTTTACTCGTTCTGTAATACATCATCTTGCAACTAACATATTAGTTATAATGCTTGCAAGGCTTATGTGATGTGCATTACCGAGAGGGCCCAGAGATACCTCTCCGACAATCGGAGTGACAAATCCTAATCTCGAAATACGCCAACCCAACATCTACCTTTGGAGACACCTGTAATGCTCCTTTATAATCACCCAGTTACGTTGTGACGTTTGGTAGCACCCAAAGTGTTCCTCCGGCAAACGGGAGTTGCATAATCTCATAGTCATAGGAACATGTATAAGTCAGGAAGAAAGCAATAGCAACATACTAAACGATCGGCTGCTAAGCTAATGGAATGGTTCATGTCAATCAGATCATTCAACTAATGATGTGATCCCGTTAATCAAATAACAAATCCTTTGTCTATGGTTAGGAAACATAACCATCTTTGATTAACGAGCTAGTCAAGTAGAGGCATACTAGTGACACTCTGTTTGTCTATGTATTCACACATGTATTATGTTTCCGGTTAATACAATTCTAGCATGAATAATAAACATTTATCATGATATAAGGAAATAAATAATAACTTTATTATTGCCTCTAGGGCATATTTCCTTCAGTCTCCCACTTGCACTAGAGTCAATAATCTAGATCACATCACTATGTGATTAACAGCGATAGTTCACATCATCATGTGATTAACACCCATAGTCCACATCGCCATGTGACCAACACCCAAAGGGTTTACTAGATTCGGTAATCTAGTTCTCATCGATATGCGATTAACACCCAAAGAGTACTAAGGTGTGATCATGTTTTGCTTGTGAGAGAATCTTAGTCAACGGTCTTTCACATTCAGATCCGTTATGTATTTTGCAATTTTCTATGTCTACAATGCTCTGCACGGAGCTACTCTAGCTAATTGTTCCCACTTTCAATATGTATCTAGATCGAGACTTAGAGTCATCCAGATCAGTGTCAAAACTTGCATCGACGTAACCCTTTACGGCGAACCTTGTTGTCACGTCCATAATCGAGAAACATATCCTTATTTCACTAAGGATAATTCTGACCGCTGTCCAGTGATCTACTCCTAGATCACTATAGTACTCCCTTGCCAAATTAGTGCAGGGTACACAATAGATCTGGTATACAGCATGACATACTTTATAGAACCTATGGCCAAGGCATAGGGAATGACTTTCATTCTCTTTCTATCTTCTGCCGTGGTCGGGCTTTGAGTCTTACTCAACTTCACACCTTGTAATGCAGGCAAGAACTCTTTCTTTGACTGCTCCATTTTGAACTACTTCAAAATCTTGTCAAGGTATGTACTCATTGAAAAAACTTATCAAGTGTCTTGATCTATCTCTATAGATCTTGAAGCTCAATATGTAAGCAGCTTCACCGAAGTCTTTCTTTGAAAAACTCCTTTCAAACACTCCTTTATGCTTTACAGAATAATTCTACATTATTTCCGATCAACAATATGTCATTCACATATACTTATCAGAAATGATGTAGTGCTCCCACTCACTTTCTTGTAAATACAGGCTTCACCGCAAGTCTGTATAAAACTATATGCTTTGATCAACTTATTAAAGCGTATATTCCAACTCCGAGATGCTTACACCAGTCCATAGATGGATCGCTGGAGTTTGCATATTTTGTTAACACCTTTAGGATTGACAAAAACTTCTGGTTGCATCATATACAACTCTTATTTAAGAAATCCATTAAGGATTGCAGTTTTGTTATCCATTTGCCATATTTCATAAAATGCGGCAATTGCTAACATGATTCAGACAGATTTAAGCATAGATACGAGTGAGAAACTCTCATCGTAGTCAACACCTTGAACTTGTCGAAAACCTTTTGCGACAATTCTAGATTTGTAGATAGTAACACTACTATCAGCATCCGTCTTCCTCTTGAAGATCCATTTATTTTTCTATGGCTTGCCGATCATCGGGCAAATCCATCAAAGTCCATACTTTGTTCTCATACATGGATCTTATCTCAGATTTCATGGCCTCAAACCATTTTGCAGAATCTGGGCTCATCATCGCTTCCTCATAGTTCGCAAGTTCGTCATGGTCTAGTAACATGACTTCCAGAACAGGATTACCGTACCACTCTGGTGCGGATCTCACTCTGGTTTACCTACGAGATTCGGTAGTAACTTGATCTGAAGTTTCATGATCATCATCATTAGCTTCCTCACTAATTGGTGTAGGAGTCACAGGAACAAATTTCTGTGATGAACTACTTTCCAATAAAGGAGAAGGTACAATTACCTTATCAAGTTTTCTACTTTCCTCCCACTCACTTCTTTCAAGAGAAACTCCTTCTCCAGAAAGTTTCCAAATTTAGCAAAAAATCTTGCCTTCAGATCTGTGATAGAAGGTGTACCCAACAGTAACTTTTGGGTATCCTATGAAGACACATTTCTCCGATTTGGGTTCGAGCTTATCAGGTTGAAGCTTTTTCACATAAGCATCGCAGCCCCAAACTTTCAGAAACGACAACTTTGGTTTCTTGCCAAACCACAGTTCATAAGGCGTCGTCTCAACGAATTTTGATGGTGCCCTATTTAACGTGAATGCAGCTGTCTCTAATGCATAACCCCAAAACGATAGTGGTAGATCGGTAAGATACATCATAGATTGCACTATATCCAATAAAGTACGGTTATGACGTTCGGACACACCATTACATTGTGGTGTTCCAGGTGGCATGAGTAGTGAAACTATTTCACATTGTTTTTAACTGAAGGCCAAACTCGTAACTCAAATACTCTTCTCTACGATCAGATCGTAGAAACTTTATTTTCTTGTTACGATGATTTTTCACTTCACTTTGAAATTCTTTGAACTTTTCAAATGTTTCAGACTTATGTTTCATCAAGTAGATATACTCATATCTGCTCAAATCATCTGTGAAGATCAGAAAATAATGATACTTGTCGCGAGCCTCAATATTCATCGGACCACATACATCAGTATGTATGATATCCAACAAATATTGTTGCTCGCTCCATTGTTCCGAAGAACAGAGTCTTATTTATCTTGCCCATGAGGCATGGTTCGCAAGCATCAACTGATTCATAATCAAGTGATTCCAAAATCCCATCAGCATGGAGTTTCTTCATGCGCTTTACACCAATATGACCTAAACGGCAGTGCTACAAATAAGTTGCACTATCATTATTAACTTTGCATCTTTTGGTTTCAATATTATGATTATGTGTATCACTACGATCGAGATCCAACGAACTATTTTCATTGGGTGTGTAACCATATAAGGTTTTATTCATATAAACAAAACAAAAATTTATTCTCTTTAAATGAATAGCCGTATTACAATAAACATGATCAAATCATATTCATGCTCAACGCAAACACCAAATAACAATTATTTAGGTTCAACACTAATCTCGAAATTATAGGGAGTGTGCGATGATGATCATATCAATCTTGGAACCACTTCCAACACACATCGTCACTTCACCCTTAACTAGTCTCTGTTTATTCTGCAACTCCCGTTTCGAGTTACTAATCTTAGCAACTGAACTAGTATCAAATACTGAGGGTTTGCTATAAACACTAGTAAAGTACACATCAATAACATGTATATCAAATATACTTATGTTCACTTTGCCATCCTTCTTATCCGCCAATCACTTGGGGTAGTTCCGCTTCAAGTGACCAGTCCCTTTGCAGTAGAAGCACTTAGTCTCAGGCTTAGGACCAGACTTGGGCTTCTTCACTTGAGCAGCAACTTGCTTGCCGTTCTTCTTGAAGTTCCCCTTCTTCCCTATGCCCTTTTCTTGAAACTAGTGATCTTGTCAACCATCAACACTTGATGTTTTCCTTGATTTCTACCTTCGTTGATTTCAGCATCACGAAGAGCTTGGGAGTTGTTTCTGTTATCCCTTGCATATTATAGTTCATCACGAAGTTCTACTAACTTGGTGATGGTGACTAGAGAATTCTGTCAATCACTATCTTATCTGGAAGATTAACTCCCACTTGATTCAAGCGATTGTAGTACCCAGACAATCTGGGCACATGCTCACTAGTTGAGCGATTCTCCTCGATCTTTTAGCTATAGAACTTGTTAGAGACTTCATATCTCTCAACTCGGGTATTTGCTTGAAATATTAACTTCAACTCCTGGAACATCTCATATGCTCCATGACGTTCAAAACGTCTTTGAAGTCCCGATTCTAAGCCATTTAGCATGGTGCACTAAACTATCAAGTAGTCATCATATTGAGCTAGCCAAACGTTCATAATGTCTGCATCTGCTCCTGCAATAGGTCCGTCACCTAGCGGTGCATCAAGGACATAATTCTTCTGTGCAACAATGAGGATAAACCTCAGATCACGGATCCAATCCGCATCATTTCTACTAACATCTTTCAACACAATTTTCTCTAGGAACATATCAAAATAAACATATGAAAGCAACAACGCGAGTTATTGATCTACAACATAGATATGCTAATACTACCAGGACTAAGTTCATGATAAATTTAATTTCAATTAATCATATTACTTAAGAACTCCCACTTAGATAGACATCCCTCTAATCTTCTAAGTGATCACGTGATCCAAATCAACTAAACCATGTCCGATCATCACGTGAGATGGAGTAGTTTCATTGGTGAACATCATTATGTTGATCATATCTACAATATGATTCACGCTCGACCTTTCGGTCTCCGTGTTCCGAGGCCATATCTGCATATGCTAGGCTCGTCAAGTTTAACCTCAGTATTCTGCGTGTGCAAAACTGGCTTGCACCCGTTGTAGATGGACGTAGAGCTTATCACACCCGATCATCACGTGGTGTCTGGGCACGACGAACTTTGGCAACAGTGCATACTCAGGGAGAACACTTATTGATAATTTAGTGAGAGATCATCTTATAATGCTACCGTCAATCAAAGCAAGATAAGATGCATAAAAAGATAAACATCACATGCAATCAATATAAGTGATTTGATATGGCCATCATCATCTTGTGCTTGTGATCTCCATCTCCGAAGCACCATCATGATCACCATCGTCACCGGCGCGACACCTTGATCTCTATCGTAGCATCGTTGTCGTCTCGCCAATCTTATGCTTCCACGACTATCGCTACCGCTTATTGATAAAGTAAAGCATTACATCGCGATTGCATTGCATACAATAAAGCGACAACCATATGGCTCCTGCCAGTTGCCGATAACTCGGTTACAAAACATGATCATCTCATACAATAAAATTTAGCATCATGTCTTGGCCATATCACATCACAACATGCCCTACAAAAACAAATTAGACGTCCTCTACTTTGTTGTTGCAAGTTTTACATGGCTGCTACGGGCTTAAGCAAGAACCAATCTCACCTACGCATCAAAACCACAATGATAGTTTGTCAAATAGACTCCATTTTAACCTTCGCAAGGACCGGGCGTAGCCACACTTGGTTCAACTAAAGTTGGAGATACAGTCGCCCGCAAGCCACCTATGTTCAAAGCACGTCGGGGGAACCGGTCTCGCGTAAGCGTACGCGTAATGTTGGTCCGGGTCGTTTCGTCCAACAATGTCGCCGAACCAAAGTATGACATGCTGGTAGGCAGTATGACTTATATCGCCCACAACTCACTTGTGTTCTACTCGTGCATATAACATCAACATAAATAAGCTAGGCTCGGATGCCACTGTTGAGTTTCGTAGTAATTTCAAAAATTTCCTATGCACACGCAAGATCATGTGATGGATAGCAACGAGAGGGGAGAGTGTTGTCTACGTACACACGCAGACCGACTGCGGAAGCGTTGACGCAACGTAGAGGAAGTAGTCGTACGTCTTCCCGATCCGACCGATCAAGCACCGAAACTACGGCACCTCCGAGTTCGAGCACACGTTCAGCTCGATGACGATCCCCGGACTCCGATCCAGCAAAGTGTCGGGGAAGAGTTCCGTCAGCACGATGGCGTGGTGACGATCTTGATGTACTACAGCAGCAGGGCTTCGCCTAAACTCCGCTACAGTATTATCGAGGATTATGGTGGCTGGGGGCACCGCACACGGCTAAGGAATAGATCACGTGGATCAACTTGTTGTCTCTTTGGTGCTAGCCCTGCCCCTCTATTTATATGTTGAGCCCCGGGGTCGAAACTTGGAGCAAAAGCCTCCTCAAAGTCGGTTTTGCCCGAAAGGCAAGAGTCCCACTCAGACTCCAGGACCAAACGCCACAATCCTTGGCATCTGGCCCAGACGCCATGGGCCTCGGCGTCTGGCCCAGGGCCAGACGCCAGGGTCTCTGGCGTTTGGCCCCCTGGCCTCCGCAAAACTCCTTTTTGCACCGACCTAAAGCCTCATGGGCTTGACCCCTTGGCCTAACCATATCATCCAATATATGAATCTTTACGTCTCGACCATTTCAAGACTCCTCGTCATGTCCCCGATCTCATCCGGGACTCCGAAATCCTTCGGTACATCAAAACATGTAAACTCATAATATAACTGTCATCGTAACCTTAAGCGTGCGGACCCTACGGGTTCGAGAACAATGTAGACATGACCGAGACACGTCTCCGGTTAATAACCAATAGCGGGACCTGGATGCCCATATTGGCTCCTACATATTCTACGAAGATCTTTATCGGTCAGACCGCATAACAACATACGTTGTTCCCTTTGTCTCGGTATGTTACTTGCCCGAGATTTGATCGCGGTATCCAATACCTAGTTCAATCTCGTTACCGGCAAGTCTCTTTACTCGTTCCGTAATACATCATCTTGCAACTAACATATTAGTTACAATGCTTGCAAGGCTTATGTGATGTGCATTACCGAGAGGGCCCAGAGATACCTCTCCGACAATCGGAGTGACAAATCCTAATCTCGAAATACGCCAACCCAACATCTACCTTTGGAGACACCTGTAATGCTCCTTTATAATCACCCAGTTACGTTGTGACGTTTGGTAGCACCCAAAGTGTTCCTCCGGCAAACGGGAGTTGCATAATCTCATAGTCATAGGAACATGTATAAGTCATGAAGAAAGCAATAGCAACATACTAAACGATCGGGTGCTAAGCTAATGGAATGGGTCATGTCAATAAGATCATTCAACTAATGATGTGATCCCGTTAATCAAATAACAACTCCTTTGTCTATGGTTAGGAAACATAACCATCTTTGATTAACGAGCTAGTCAAGTAGAGACATACTAGTGACACTCTGTTTGTCTATGTATTCACACATGTATTATGTTTCCGGTTAATACAATTCTAGCATGAATAATAAACATTTATCATGATATAAGGAAATAAATAATAACTTTATTATTGCCTCTAGGGCATATTTCCTTCAAGTGCATCTAGTGCCCCTTAGTAATTTTGGTGTATGGAAGACTTATAGGTTAAGGGACTAATGCGTGTGAGTGTACACAGGTCTATAAGTCTATGAGGAGTTTGATATTTACAGGAAAAGTCGACCCCTAAAAATGAATATCTTCGACTAAAGATTTTGGTATTTCTGAAGACTTTCATGAAGACTTTGAAAGTGAAGAAAATGGTGTGACCGTGAAGACTTGGTATTCATTCGAGGAATATGAAGTGTGAAGACTTTTGTTTTCGTAGTTTCATTTTCTCTTTCTTGAGTCATAGGAAACACCATACTATTAAAGGGGGTCAAGGAAATACTAAGGAAAAATTTCCATGTGATGCTCAACTCAAAATCCTACACCTACCAATCCCTTCGAGTGAAGCCATTGGAAATCTCATACAGTTCAGTCAATTTCTTTAGTGACAGAGACGAAGTTCTTATGGTCTCTGAGGAATTTGTCCTGACTGAGGAGTTAGGAATTCGCCAGTGCGGATTGCCTACACAGTGAGGAACATGATAGCCCTGAGGATTTTGCTACTCAAAATTCCAACCGTTGCTATGCTATGCGCCAGCTGTCCCAAAATATCTATCCACCTAACGGTCATACCATTGAAGGGCATTTATGTCTTATCATGTCGGGCTGCTCCCTAGGCTATAAATAGCCGCCCCCTACAACCACTAGCTGGTTGGCTGCTCCGAGAGAAACTGACACTTGTCATTTGAGAGAAACCCATCCTATGAGGACTTTGAGCGAAAATCATCAAGTGAGGAAAAACCAAAAACCCAAAACCCAAACACCTACAAAACCCAAGTGATTGAGCATCACTGAATAGATTGATCCTGTGTGGATCCGACGCTTGTTACCTTTGAAGACTGTGCTTCTTCCAGACGGTTAGGCGTCATGGTCTAGAGCATCCAAGAGGAATTGTGAATCGCCGAGTGACCGAGTTTGTGAAGGTTTGGAAGTCGCCTGAAGACTTACCACGAGTGATTGGACGAGGTCTGTGTGACCTTAGTTCAAGGAGAATACGGTGAGGACTAGGTGTCCTAAGTTGCGTGTTCAGGACTGGGTGTCCGGGACTGTGTGTCCTCGAGTTTAAATACTCAGACGCTCCAACTAGACGTACAACTGAGACAGCAGTTGGAACTGGTCTACCAAATCTTTGTCTTCACCAAGCTTACTGGTTCTATTCCCTCAACTCTTCCATTTCCTCATAACTGTGTTGTGTGTTTGTTAATATTTGTGTTTGAAGACTTTGACTGAAGACTTTCTCAATTTCCTCAGTTTAATTTCTTCAGTCTGTTTGTCTTCATCCTGTCTTATCCTGTGATTACGCTTCCCGTACTCTGTGCCTCTCTTCATTTCATCATGATGACTATGCTTGTATTTTGTTATGTTTACTTTTGAGTACTTATTCTGCTGCTAGCAGTTCTTTGCTAAGGAATTTCCTCATCGACAAATTCCTCAGTGAAGAATTTCATAAAAATCGCCTATTCACCCCCCCTCTAGTCGATATAAGTCACTTTCAATTGCTATCAGAGCAAGGTACTCCCTTGTTCTGTGTGATTTTGGTTTAACCGCCTGGAGTTTTAGTTATGTCGACCACAGGTATGATCAAGGTCTCTGCTGGGTGTCCTACCTTCGATGGGACGGACTACCCCTACTGGAAGAATAAGATGCGAATTCATCTTGAAACAATTGATAACAATCTCTGGTATGTTCTGGAAAATGGTGTTCCCTCAGTCACACCTTCTCTGAATGCTGCTGATGTGAAGAGATTCAAGCAACTCGACTCTCAAGCGAAGAATATCATATGTGACCATCTGAGCAAAGGACAGTATGGCAGAGTGAGTGATTTGGAGACAGCAAAGCTTATCTGGGACAGGTTGTCCAAAGTGAATGAAGGAGTCTCAACTCAGCGTAACTCTCGAGTTGATGTTCTTCGCAATCTCTTCAACCGCTTCAAAAGACTCGACAATGAAAATGTTCAACAAACCTTCGATCGCCTCACTGACATCTCAAATGAGCTTCAAGCACTTGGTGCCACTCACATCACCTACCATGAGGTGGTGAAGAAATTGCTGAGATCGCTTGATTCCTCATTTGACACTCTGGCATTGATGATACAAGAACTTTCTGATTACAAGTCACTTGATCCCGCTGATATTCTCGAGAGGCTAAATACTCATGAGTTCCAACTTGCTGAAAATAGAGATCTCTATGGTTCAAGCTATGGCAAAACACGTGCACTGAAGGCCAAGGCAGTATCTGAGTCCGAAGATGAAGACTCTGGTAGCAGCCTTAGTGATCCTAAAGAACTGAGTCATGATCTGGCTCCGTTCGTGAAGAAGTTTCAAAAGTTCTCAAGACGTGGTTGCCTTGAAAGATCCTCAAGGAGCAATGATTCCTCACCCAGTGACTACAAGAAGAGGCTCTGTCACAAGTGCAAGAAACCTGGACATTTCATTCAAGATTGTCCTCAGTGGGAAAAGGAATCAAAGAAGAAGAAATACAAGGATTACAGTTCTGATGATGCGAAGAAAAAGAAGAAATCCACAAAATCTTCATCATCAATTTCCTCAAAGTCTTCATATCACAAGAAGAGCAGCTCCAAGAAGGCTAGGGCATTCATTGGCAAGGAAATGGACTCTGAGGCTGAATCTGAAGAAAATGAGGAAGAGGAGACATCTGAGGAGTCCGAATCTGGAGTGGCAAGCCTAGCTCTCGCTACTACATTCGCCAGCAAGTCTATCTTCAACACTAAAGAAAATGACATCACCAACAAGGTTGATGAAAGCGATGGTGACTACGCTCCCACCTATTGCTTCATGGCAAAGGGTGCCAAGGTACTCAAATATACCTCCTCTAAATCAAGTGAGAATGAATCTGATGAAAACCTTAAGCCCAGCTATTCTAAACTTGCTAAGATTGCTATAAAACAACAAAGGGCTTTAGAAAAGGTTCAAAACATGCTAAATAAAAGTGATGATATGTTGGGTCAAGAAATGGATCGCACTGAAACTTTGACTGAAAATCTTTAGAGACTTCAGTCCAAGCTTGACAAACTTCAAACTCATCATAACACTCTCTTATCGGATCATGAGAAGCTTTCTCATGAATTTCTTCAAAGAAAGCAAGATCTTGAAAAGCTAAGAGTGAGTTATGAAGATCTTCAAAAGGAGCGTGATTCATTACTTGCTCAACAAATCAGCGATTCTCAGGAAGAATTTGTTCCTCCATGCTTGAAGTGCATTGAACGTGAATCTGCTAATTCTTCACCTGAATGTTCAAATGCTTCTAATGTTTCAAATTCTTCACATGCCTCTGCTATCACTAATTCCTCATCTGAGGACATTGCTAGTATCACTGACGATGCAGGGCTGAAGGAATTGTACACGACAAGCATGTACAAAAGCCTCAAAGGGCATCAGGCTCTTTGTGATGTGCTTAAAAAGCAGATCCTCAACAGGAACCCTAGGAAAGAGGGTATCGCTTTTGAGAGGAAACTCAATGCTGATGGTACATATTGGAAGCCTGAGCAGTACCCAAAAACTACATGGGTTGCTACAAAGGGACCTCCAGTTGATCCATCTAACTTATCTGGATTTGCATGTGAATCTCCTCATTCTGATGATGAGTCAATTGACTCCAACTATAAACTGTTCAAAAATCAGAATGGTTAAGTATTTTCTAGATACGTTGGCACTAACTACAGGAACGTCTCCCCTATGAAGAAAATCTGGGTTCCCAAAAGATGCCTTGAAAATCTTCAGGTGAATGTCATCATGATGCCACCTGTGAAGAATAGGAACCCCAGATCAAATTCCTCATATGGATCAAAGTCCTCATATGAACATCATCATGCTAATTCGTCTGTTTCGCAGGGAAGATCTAAGGATTCTGGATATGTGCATTATTCTTCAAATCATTATATCCATAAGTCCTCGAAGAATTTCTCTGCTTACTCTAACCCCTCTTATGTGAAACAAAATGGACTGGCTTCTATGCCATCCTTCTTGTATGGAGCTCGCAGAATGATGAACTCTTTGCCACCCCTTCAGATGTGGGTGGTGAAGAAAAAGAACTAATCTCTTCTGCAGGGTCAGGTCTCCAGACGCACGTAATTGTCTGAAGAATTTGCTGGAGACCTGAGCAATGCCTGAAAGGACGCAGGCTAACCATGAAGAAATGAACTTTCATTTCTCATGTCCTCATATTGCGTTATTAGTTCTTTTACTTTATGAAATTGATCTGATGAATTGATGCCATATTCTTCACTGATGAAGTATATGATTTTGTAAGCTGCACTAATTCATCTGCAGGATGATCAACCCAAAGCCACTGAGTGGGTCCTCGATAGTGGATGTACAAACCACATGACTGGTGACAAGAATCTATTGATGGATGCTCCATTATCTCCGTCGCATCTGAAGCATATCATCTTTGCTGACAAGGCAAAAGTCAGGTATTGGGTCTAGGTAAGGTTGCGATTACAAAGGATCGACACATGGACAAAGTCATGCTTGTTGAGTCCTTAGGATACAACCTTATGTTTGTCTCAATGCTTTGTGATCTTGATATGGTTGTTGTCTTTGGCAAGTACCGTTGTGTTGTGGTTCTGGAAGCTGACAATTCCAAAGTCTTCGAAGGCTTTAGGAGAGGAGACCTGTATATTGTTGATTTCTCTACAGGACCACAACCAGCCATGTGCTTACTTGCAAAAGCTTCAGAAGGCTGGCTCTGGCATCAACGACTTGGTCATGTAGGCATGAGGAATTTGCACACGCTTGCGAAGAAGAAGCATGTCATTGGCATCGAGAATGTCAAATTCCTCAAGGATCACCTATGCGGAGCCTGTGAAGCTGGGAAGATGACGAAGGCCAAGCATCCAGCGAAGACTATCATGACCACCACTCGCCCGTTTGAATTGCTTCACATGGATCTCTTTGGTCCTAATCATTGTTCTGCTATTTCAAATGAAGCATCTCAATATGGCTTTGTTATTGTTGATGATTATTCTCGCTACACATGGGTACACCTTGTTACTTACAAACATGAAGTGCAGGAAGTCTTCAAACGATTTTCCTTGAGGGCTTCAACCAACTTTGGTGTGGAGATCAAGCACATCAGAAGTGACAATGACACTGAGTTCAAGAATTCTGGTCTCGATGACTATCTTGATGAACTTGGTATTACTCATGAGTTATCTGCTCCTTACACTCCTCGGCAGAATGGAGTCGTGGAGCGCAAGAACAGGACTCTTGCTGAGATGGCTCGCACTATGCTTGATGAATACTAAACACCTCGTCGTTTCTGGACTGAGGCAATTGATACTACGTGCCACATCATCAATAGAGTATATCTTCACAAATTCTTCAAAAAGACTGCCTATGAACTCCTCACTGATAAGAAACCCAATGTAAGTTATTTCAAAGTCTTCGGTGCTAAATGTTGGATTAGAGATCCTCATCACAACTCAAAATTTGCACTGAAAGCACATGAAGGTTTTATGCTTGGTTACGGAAAGGACTCGCACACCTACAGAGTCTTCAACAACGTTCTTCACAAAGTTGTTGAAACTGTAGATGTGCGGTTCGATGAAACTAATGGCTCGCAAAGAGAGCACCTACCTACTGTGATAAATGAACCAGCACCTGAGTGTTGGGGAACGTAGTAATTTCAAAAAAATTCCTATGCACACGCAAGATCATGGTGATGCATAGCAACGAGAGGGGAGAGTGTTGTCTACGTACCCTCGTAGACCGGCAACGGAAGTGTTGACACAACGTAGAGGAAGTAGTCGTACGTCTTCCCGATCCGACCGATCCAAGTACCGAACGTACGGCACCTCCGAGTTCTGCACACGTTCAACTCGGTCACGTCCCTCGAGTTCCGATCCAGCAAAACATTGAGGGAGATTTTCGTCAGCACGACGGCGTGATGACGGTGATGATGTTCTACCGATGCAGGGCTTCGCTTAAGCACCGCTACGATATGACCGAGGTGGAATATGGTGGAAGGGGGCACTGCACACGGCTAAGGAACGATCACGAGGATCAACTTGTGTGTCATGGGGTGCCCCTTGCCTTAGTATATAAAGGAGGGAGAGGGGGAGGTGCGGCCCGCCCTATGGGTGCGCCTGGAGGAGTCCTACTCCAACCGGGAGTAGGACTCCCCCCTCTTGCCTTGTTGGAAAAGGAAGGAGGAAGGGAGAAAGAGGAAAGGGGCGTGCCGCCCCCTCCCTTCCTTGTCCTATTCAGACTAGGGGGGAGGGGGCGCACGGCCTGCCCTGGCCGGCCCTCCTCTTCTCCCTTATGGCCCATGTAGGCCCAATAACCCCCGGGGGATTCCGGTAACCCCCTGGTACTCCGGTAAAATCTTGATTTCACCCGGAATGTTTCCGATATCCAAATATAGGCTTCCAATATATCAATCTTTATGTATCGACCATTTCGAGACTCCTCGTCATGTCCGTGATCACATCCGGAACTCCGAACAACCTTCGGTACATCAAAACACAAAAACCCTAATTACGATCGCCACCGAACTTTAAGCGTGCAGACCCTACGGGTTCGAGAACTATGTAGACATGACCAAGACACGTCTCTGGTCAATAACCAATAGCGGAACATGGATGCTCATATTGGCTCCTACATATTCTACGAAAATCTTTATCGGTCAGACCGCATAAGAACGTATGTTATTCCCTTTGTCATCGGTATGTTACTTGCCCGAGATTCGATCGTCGGTATCTCAATACCTAGTTCAATCTCGTTACCGGCAAGTCTCTTTACTCGTTTCATAATACATCATCCTGCAACTAACTTATTAGTTGCAATGCTTGCAAGGCTTGAGTGATGTGCATTACCAAGAGGGCCCCGAGATACCTCTCCGACAATCGGAGTGATAAATCCTAATCTCGAAATACGCCAACCCAACAAGTACCTTCGGAGACACCTGTAGAGCACCTTTATAATCACCCAGTTACGCTATGACATTTAGTAGCACACAAAGTGTTCCTCCGATAAATGGGAGTTGCATAATCTCATAGTCAAAGTAACATGTATAAGTTATGAAGAAAGCAATAGCAACAGACTAAATGATCAAGTGCTAAGCTAACGGAATGGGTCAAGTCAATCACATCATTCTCCTAATGATGTGATCCCGTTAATCAAATGACAACTCATGTCTATGGTTAGGAAACATAACCATCTTTGATTAACGAGCTAGTCAAGTAGAGGCATACTAGTGACTCTCTGTTTTTGTCTATGTATTCACACATGTATTATGTTTCCGGTTAATACAATTCTAGCATGAATAATAAACATTTATCATGATATAAGGAAATAAATAATAACGTTATTATTGCCTCTAGGGCATATTTCCTTCAGTCTCCCACTTGCACTAGAGTCAATAATCTAGATTACACAGTAATGATTCTAACACCCATGGAGCCTTGGTGTTGATCATGTTTTGCTCGTGGAAGAGGCTTAGTCAGCGGGTCTGCAACATTCAGATCCGTATGTATCTTGCAAATTTCTATGTCTCCCACTTGGACTAAATCCTGAATGGAATTGAAGCGTCTCTTGATGTGTTTGGTTCTCTTGTGAAATCTGGATTCCTTCGCCAAGGCAATTGCACCAGTATTGTCACAAAAGATTTTCATTGGACCTGATGCACTAGGTATGACACCTAGATCGGATATGAACTCCTTCATCCAGACTCCTTCATTTGCTGCTTCCGAAGCAGCTATGTACTCCGCTTCACATGTAGATCCCGCCATGATGCTTTTTTTAGAACTGCACCAACTGACAGCTCCACTGTTCAGTAAAAACACATATCCGGTTTGCGATTTAGAATCACCCGAATCAGTGTCAAAGCTTGCATCAACGTAACCATTTACGATGAGCTCTTTGTCACCTCCATATACGAGAAACATATCCTTAGTCCTTTTCAGGTATTTCAGGATGTTATTGACCCTTGTCCAGTGATCCACTCTTGGATTACTTTGGTACCTCCCTGCTAGACTTATAGCAAGGCACACATCAGGTCTGGTACACAGCATTGCATACATGATAGAGCCTATGGCTGAAGCATAGGGAACATCTTTCATTTTCTCTCTATCTTCTGCGGTGGTCGGACATTGAGTCTTACTCAACTTCACACCTTGTAACACAGGCAAGAACCCTTTCTTTGCTTGATCCATTTTGAACTTCTTCAAAACCTTGTCAAGGTATGTGCTTTGTGAAAGTCCAATTAAGCGTCTTGATCTATCTCTGTAGATCTTAATGCCCAATATGTAAGCAGCTTCACCGAGGTCTTTCATTGAAAAACTCTTATTCAAGTATCCCTTTATGCTATCCAGAAATTCTATATCATTTCCAATCAACAATATGTCATCCACATATAATATCAGAACTGCTATAGAGCTCCCACTCACTTTCTTGTAAATACAGGCTTCTCCAAAAGTCTGTACAATACCAAATGCTTTATCACACTATCAAAGCGTCTATTCCAACTCTGAGAGGCTTGCACCAGTCCATAAATGGATCGCTGGAGCTTGCACACTTTGTTAGCTCCCTTTGGATCGACAAAACCTTCTGGTTGCATCATATACAACTCTTCTTCCAGAAATCCATTCAGGAATGCAGTTTTGACATACATTTGCCAAATTTCATAATCATAAAATGTGGCAATTGCTAACATGATTCGGACAGACTTAAGCATCGCTACGGGTGAGAAGGTCTCATCGTAGTCAATCCCTTGAACTTGTTGACAACCTTTTCAACAAGTCAAGCTTTGTAGACAGTAACATTACCGTCAGCGTCAGTCTTCTTCTTGAAGATCCATTTATTCTCAATTGCTTGCCGATCAACGGGCAAGTCAACCAAAGTCCACACTTTGTTCTCATACATGGATCCCATCTCAGATTTCATGGCTTCTAGCCATTTTGTGGAATCTGGGCTCACCATCGCTTCTTCATAGTTCGTAGGTTCATCATGATCTAGTAGCATGACTTCCAGAACAGGATTACCCTACCACTCTGGTGCGGATCTTACTCTGGTTGATCTACGAGGTTCGGTAGTAACTTGATCTGAAGTTTCATGATCATTATCATTAGCTTCATCACTAATTGGTGTAGGTGTCACAGAAACCGGTTTCTGTGATGTACTACTTTCCAATAAGGGAGCAGGTACAGTTACCTCATCAAGTTCTACTTTTCTCCCACTCACTTCTTTCGAGAGAAACTCCTTCTCTAGAAAAACTCCGAATTTAGCAACAAAAGTTTTGCCTTCGGATCTGTGATAGAAGGTGTACCCAACAGTCTCCTTTGGGTATCCTATGAAGACACATTTCTCCGATTTGAGTTCGAGCTTATCAGGTTGAAGCTTTTTCACATAAGCATCGCAGCCCCAAACTTTTAGAAACGACAACTTTGGTTTCTTGCCAAACCACAGTTCATAAGGCGTCGTCTCAACGGATTTCGATGGTGTCCTATTTAACGTGAATGCAGCCGTGTCTAAAGAATAACCCCAAAACGATAACGGTAAATCAGTAAGAGACATCATAGATCGCACCATATCTAATAAAGTACGATTACGACGCTCGGACACACCATTACACTGTGGTGTTCCGGGTGGCGTGAGTTGCGAAACTATTCCGCATTGTTTCAAATGTAGACCAAACTCGTAAGTCAAATATTCTCCTCCATGATCGGATCATAGAAACTTTATTTTCTTGTTACGATGATTTTCAACTTCACTCTGAAATTCTTTGAACTTTTCAAATGTTTCAGACTTATGTTTCATTAAGTAGATATACCCATATCTGCTTAAATCATCTGTGAAGGTGAGAAAATAACAATATCCGCCACGAGCCTCAACATTCATTGGACCACATACATCTGTATGTATGATTTCCAACAAATCCGTTGCTCTCTCCATAGTACCGGAGAACGGCGTTTTAGTCATCTTACCCATGAGGCACGGTTCGCAAGTACCAATTGATTCATAATCAAGTAGTTCCAAAAGTCCATCAGTATGGAGTTTCTTCATGCGCTTTACACCGATATGACCTAAACAGCAGTGCCACAAATAAGTTGCACTATCATTATCAACTCTGCATCTTTTGATTTCAACATTATGAATATGTGTATCACTACTATCGAGATTCATCAAAAATAGACCACTCTTCAAGGGTGCATGACCATAAAAGATATTACTCATATAAATAGAACAACCATTATTCTCTGATTTAAATGAATAACCGTCTCGCATCAAACAAGATCCAGATATAATGTTCATGCTCAACGCTGGCACCAAATAACAATTATTTAGGTCTAATACTAATCCCGAAGGTAGATGTAGAGGTAGCGTGCCGACCGCAATCACATCGACTTTGGAACCATTTCCCACGCGCATCGTCACCTCGTCCTTAGCCAATCTTCGCTTAATCCGTAGCCCCTGTTTTGAGTTGCAAATGTTAGCAACAGAACCAGTATCAAATACCCAGGTGCTACTGTGAGCATTAGTAAGGTACACATCAATAACATGTATATCACATATACCTTTGTTCACTTTGCCATCCTTCTTATCCGCCAAATACTTGGGACAGTTCCGCTTCCAGTGACCAGTCTGCTTGCAGTAGAAGCACTCAGTCTCAGGCTTAGGTCCAGACTTGGGTTTCTTCTCCTGAGCAGCAACTTGTTTGGTGTTCTTCTTGAAGTTCCCTTTCTTCTTACCTTTGCCCTTTTTCTTGAAACTGGTGGTCTTATTGACCATCAACACTTGATGCTCCTTCTTGATTTCTACCTCCGCGGCTTTTAGCATCGCGAAGAGCTCGGGAATAGTTTTATTCATCCCTTGCATATTATAGTTCATCACGAAGCTTTTGTAGCTTGGTGGCAGTGATTGAAGAACTCTGTCAATGACACAATCAACAGGAAGATTAACCCCCAGTTGAGTCAAGTGATTATGATACCCAGACATGTTGAGTATATGTTCACTGACAGAACTATTCTCCTCCATCTTGCAGCTACAGAACTTATTGGAGACTTCATATCTCTCAATCTGGGCATTTTCTTGAAATATTAACTTCAACTCCTGGAACATCTCATATGCTCCATGACGTTCAAAACATCGTTGAAGACCCTGTTCTAAGCCGTAAAGCATGGCACACTGAACTATCGAGTAGTCATCAGCTTTGCTCTGCCAGACGTTCATAACATCTGGTGTCGCTCCTGCAGCAGGCTTGGCACTTAGCGGTGCTTCCAGGACGTAATTCTTCTATGCAGCAATGAGGATAATCCTCAAGTTACGGACCTAGTCCGTGTAATTGCTACCATCATCTTTCAACTTTGCTTTCTCAAGGAGCGCATTAAAATTCAACGGAACAACAGCATGAGCCATCTATCTACAATGAAACATAGACAAGCAAGATACTATCAGGTACTAAGTTCATGATAAATTTAAGTTCAATTAATCATATTACTTAAGAACTCCCACTTAGAAAGATATCCCTCTAATCCTCTAAGTGATCACGTGATCCAAATCAACTAAACAATGTCTGATCATCACGTGAGATGGAGTAGTATCAATGGTGAACATCAATATGTTGATCGTATCTACTATATGATTCACGCTCAACCTTTCGGTCTCTGTGTTCCGAGGCCATATCTATTATATGCTAGGCTCGTCAAGTTAAACCTGAGTATTCCGCGTGTGCAACTGTTTTGCACCCGTTGTATTTGAACGTAGAGCCTATCACACCTGATCATCACGTGGTGTCTCAGCACGAAGAACTTTCGCAATGGTGCATACTCTGGGAGAACACTTATACTTCGATAATTTAGTGGGGGATCATCTTATAATGCTACCGTCAATCAAAGCAAGATAAGATGCATAAAAGATAAACATCACATGCAATCAATATAAGTGATATGATATGGCCATCATCATCTTGTGCTTGTGATCTCCATCTCCGAAGCACCTTCATGATCACCATCGTCACCAGCGCGACACCTTGATCACCATCGTAGCATCGTTGTCGTCTCGCCAATCTTATGCTTCCACGACTATCGCTACCGCTTAGTGATAAGTAAAGCATTACAGCGCAATTGCATTGCATACAATAAAGCGACAACCATATGGCTCCTGCCAGTTGCCGATAACTCGGTAACAAAACATGATCATCTCATACAATAAAATTTATCATCATGTCTTGACCATATCACATCACAACATGCCCTGCAAAAACAAGTTAGACGTCCTCTACTTTGTTGTTGCAAGTTTTACGTGGCTGCTACGGGCTCAGCAAGAACCGTTCTTACCTACGCATCAAAACCACAACGATAGTTTGTCAAGTTGGTGCTGTTTTAACCTTCGCAAGGACCGGGCGTAGCCACACTTGGTTCAACTAAAGTTGGAGAAACTGACACCCGCCAGCCACCTATGTGCAAAGCACGTCGGTAGAACCAGTCTCGCGTAAGCGTACGCGTAATGTCCGTCCGGGCCGCTTCATCCAACAATACCGCCGAACCAAAGTATGACATGCTGGTAAGCAGTATGACTTATATCGCCCACAACTCACTTGTGTTCTACTCGTGCACAACATCAACGCATAAAACCTAGGCTCGGATGCCACTGTTGGGGAACGTAGTAATTTCAAAAAAAATCCTACGCACACGCAAGATCATGGTGATGCATAGCAATGAGAGGGGAGAGTGTTGTCTACGTACCCTCGTAGACCGGCAATGGAAGTGTTGACACAACATAGAGGAAGTAGTCGTACGTCTTCCCGATCCGACCGATCCAAGTACCGAACGTACGGCACCTCCGAGTTCTGCACACGTTCAACTCGGTGACGTCCCTCGAGTCCGATCCAGCAAAACATTGAGGGAGAGTTTCGTCAGCACGACGGCGTGATGATGGTGATGATGTTCTACCGACGCAGGGCTTCGCCTAAGCACCGCTAGGATATGACTGAGGTGGAATATGGTGGAAGGGGGCACCGCACACGGCTAAGGAACGATCACGAGGATCAACTTGTGTGTCATGGGGTGCCCCTTGCCTCAGTATATAAAGGAGGGAGAGAGGGAGGTGCAGCCGGCCCTATGGGTGCGCCTGGAGGAGTCCTACTCCAACCGGGAGTAGGACTCCCCCCTCTTGCCTTGTTGGAAAAGGAAGGATGAAGGGAGAAAGAGGAAAGGGGGGCGCCGCCCCCCCCCCCTCCTTCCTTGTCCTATTCGGACTAGGGGGGAGGGGGCGCGCGGCCTGCCCTGGCCGGCCCTCCTCTTCTCCCTTATGGCCCATGTAGGCCCAATAACCCCCCGGGGGGTTCCGGTAACCCCCCGGTACTCCGGTAAAATCCCGATTTCACCCGGAACGTTTCTGATATCCAAATATAGGCTTCCAATATATCAATCTTTATGTCTCGACCATTTCGAGACTCCTCGTCATGTCCGTGATCACATCTGGGACTCCGAACAACCTTCGGTACATCAAAACACAAAAACCCTAATTACAATCGTCACCAAACTTTAAGCGTGTAGACCCTACGGGTTCGTGAACTATGTAGACATGACGGAGACACGTCTCCGATCAATAACAAATAGCGGAACCTGGATGCTCATATTGGCTCCTACATATTCTACGAAGATCTTTATCGGTCAGACCGCATAACAACATACGTTATTCCCTTTGTCATCGGTATGTTACTTGCCCGAGATTCGATCGTCGGTATCTCAATACCTAGTTCAATCTCGTTACCGTCAAGTCTCTTTACTTGTTCCATAATACATCATCTTGCAACTAACTTATTAGTTGCAATGCTTGCAAGGCTTGAGTGATGTGCGTTACCGAGAGGGCCCAGAGATACCTCTCCGACAATCGGAGTGACAAATCCTAATCTCGAAATACGCCAACCCAACAAGTACCTTCGAAGACACCTGTAGAGCACCTTTATAATCACCCAGTTACATTGTGACGTTTGGTAGCACACAAAGTGTTCCTCTGGTAAACGGGAGTTGCATAATCTCATAGTCATAGGAACATGTATAAGTTATGAAGAAAGCAATAGCAACAAACTAAACGATCAAATGCTAAGCTAACGGAATGGGCCAAGTCAATCACATCATTCTCCTAATGATGTGATCCCGTTAATCAAATGACAACTCATGTCTATGGTTAGGAAACATAACCATCTTTGATTAACGAGCTAGTCAAGTAGAGGCATACTAGTGACTCTCTGTTTTTGTCTATGTATTCACACATGTATTATGTTTCCGGTTAATACAATTCTAGCATGAATAATAAACATTTATCATGATATAAGGAAATAAATAATAACTTTATTATTGCCTCTAGGGCATATTTCCTTCACTGACGAAACTATCAAGCTCAAGGCTACTGAGGATGTCATTCCTACTGAAGAATCTGCTGAAGAATTCATTCCAGAACATGAAGAACGTCGAGCAAATGCACCTGAAGAAAATGCTGAGGAAAATGGTGCTGAAGAAAACGCTGATCAAACTCTTCAACGACAACCAGCTCATCCTCGCATTGCAAAAGAAGTGCAAGTTGAAAAGATCGTCAATGACATCAAAGCGCCAAGTCCTCTCACACGCTCAAAAGCTTCACATTTGTCTAACTTTTGTGGGCAGTATGATTTTGTCTCTATTACAGAGCCCACTAAGGTAGATGAAGCATTTCTGGAGCATGAGTGGATTCAGGCCATGCAAGAGGAATTACATCAGTGCGAGCTCAACAATGTCTGGGAACTGGTCAAACGTCCAGATCCTCGCAAGCACAATATCATCGGCACAAAGTGGATCTACCGCAACAAGCAAGATGAAAATGGCCTTCTGGTGAGGAATAAGGCACGGCTTGTAGCTCAAGGCTACACACAGGTTGAAGGAATTGATTTCGATGAAACTTTTGCACTTGTTGCTAGACTTGAGGCTATTCGCATATTACTTGCTTATGCTAACCATCATGATATCACTTTATATCAAATGGATGTGAAAAGTGCATTCCTCAATGGTAAGCTTGAGGAAGAAGTATATGTTGCTCAACCCCCAGGTTTTGAAGATCCAAAGAATCCTGACAAAGTCTTCAGACTCAACAAGGCCCTCTATGGCCTCAAGCAGGCCCCACGGGCTTGGTATGATACCTTGAAGGAACTCTTCATGAAGAAAGGCTTCAAACCCAGTTCACTCGACCCTACTCTTTTTACTAAATCTTATGATGGAGAATTGTTTGTGTGCCAAGTATATGTTGATGATATTATCTTTGGCTGTACTGACCAACGTTATAGTGATGAATTTGCCTATATGATGAGTGAAGAATATCAAATGTCTAGGATGGGAGAGCTGAAATTCTTCTTAGGTCTTCAAATTCGTTAACAACACAATGGCATATTCATCTCTTAGGAGAAATACCTCAAGGATGTACTGAGGAAATTTGGCATGCAAGATTGCAAAGGCGTCAAAATTCCTATGGCCACAAATGGCCATCTATGCACTGATGAAAATGGTATTGACTTTGATCATAAGGTATACCGCTCCATGATAGGCTCCTTATTGTACTTATGTGCATCTAGGCCAGATATAATGCTTAGTGTTTGCATGTGTGCCCGATTTCAAGCTACACCGAAGGAATCACACCATAAGGTTGTGAAGCATATTCTTCGATATCTAGCTCACACACCAACACTTGGATTATGGTACCCCAAGGGCTCGGCTTTTGATCTTGTTGGATATTCTGACTCTGACTATGCTGGTGATCGTGTGGATCGCAAGTCAACATCTGGTACATGTCATTTCCTCGGAAGATCTTTGGTCTGTTGGTCCTCGAAGAAACAGAACTGCGTACCACTATCTACTGCTGAAGCTGAGTACATTGCCGCTGGTTCTTGATGTGCCCAATTGCTATGGATGAAGCAAACTCTCAAGGACTACGCCGTCAACATGAAGAATGTGCCTCTCTTCTGTGACAATGAGAGTGCCATCAAGATTGCTCACAACCCAGTTCAGCACTCGAAGACAAAGCACATTCAGATTCGTCATCATTTTCTTCGTGATCATGTGTTGAAGGGCGACATTTCTATTGAGCATGTGAAGACTGAAGAACAGCTAGCCGATATCTTCACAAAGCCCTTGGATGAGAAGAGATTTAGCAAGTTGCGGTGTTAGCTAAATATCCTAGAATCTTCGAATGTTCTTTGAAAAGGACACTCATCCTAACACTTATGCAAAATTGATGACTTAGATGTGCAACACATGAAGAAACGTTTTTCTTCAATCAATGAAGAATAACACTCTTAGTGTGAAGAAATTAATGAAGAATTTGATTCTCGGAACCCTACGATAATTGTACGTGGTGTCTGAAATCATCATTCTTATACGGTGGGTCACGCCACCACCAAAAGTTGAAATTCCTTAATTATTCATATTCTTCAACTTTGCATTGTCTTCACTTGTCCCGTCGTTTTTCTTCATTAGCTATATATATATATATATATATATATATATATATATATATATATATATATATATATATATATATATATATATATATATATATATGAGTTTATGTCCTCTACAGCATTCACTTATTGCTATTTCTTCAAGTTGGTTTTCTGCTAAGTGAATGTGATCAGACCCTTACCCTCTATGCTATACTCAACCCAATCTGTTCACAAATTCTTCATGTGCGTTCTATTTGAAACTCGTTCAAAATCTTCATTGTGTCCTTGTCAGCTTAAGAAATTGCAAACGGAACTTTAAAACCTATCTTATCAAAATTTTCGGCTTTGCCGCTCAAACCGTTCCGCATCCCACGATACAATTATCCACTCACCCACGATCTAACACGAGCTCCACCTCTCACTGCGTGGGTGACACATGTCATGCGAATGAGAAGGGTCAGGGGCACGTTCATCCAATTTCTTCGGACGAGCAGTTTTTCACCGTGGCTATAAATACCCCTCCTTCCCTTCCTCACTTCTTTTACTCCGCTCGACCTCTCTCTCCAGCCCGAGCTTCTCAAATCCTAGCGCCGCCGCTACTTCACTGCCTCGACCTCGTCACCGACGTACTCGCGCCGACCGCGGACATCTTCACTCCGCCGCTGCCGTAGCCGTCTTCCTCCGCCAAGTTAGGGCGTGGAAGATCTGCACAGACGAACTTCGCATCTCCCCACTCCAGTTCGTCGTGTTCTTCGTCCAGGGTAATTAAAAGTCACTTTTACTACCCTCGTTGATTCGAATGATTATCTCCAAAATCTTCAAAGGTGTTTTTCTTCATAGAGTCACACACTAAAACACCTCACATATTATCCGTTCTTGATTCGTTTCTCTAATCCATGATTTTCTTCAAGATTCCTCAAATGTGTGGATTTTAATCTACACATCTCTAGAACCTAAGACAAAGAAAGCTTAGCGAAATTCTTCAAGACTCATCTGGTCAAATTCCTCAAACTTGTTCTTTTTGAAAACCTTCTGAGAACACATATGACCTCTCCAAATTCCTCGCAACTATACTCTATTCACAGGTACACATGTCAGCTGCTGAATCACTAGGTTCTCATCAACTTAACTCATTTGCAGCGTTCCTCGAAGAAAAGTTGCATACTTCTTCAGAGAATTCAATTGTTCAAATTCCTCAACTGAAGAAAATGGCTGATGGTAAGAAAAGCCACAGAAGGGAGGAAAGAGGCCTGAGGTAAATACAGCATTTGAGATCCCTGATGACATATATGCTGGGTACTGCACACCTACTGAGGAAACCAAGAATGAGCGCAAAGTGCGCAAACAGAGGATAGAGAGGAGATGGGCAAGAGAATGGAGGGAGTACAGATATGTCACTCCAAAGTACATGAAGAAATTCGCACTCAATCCTCCATGCCCAAGAGCTCCGTTGGCACCTGGCCAAATAGCATATCCCACCAGCCTGAAGCGCGGTGAGAACTATCTTGATGAATGGGCCAAGCGCCAAGCCAAGCTGGCTCAGCAAGCCAGGGAAGCAGTGAGGAAATTCAATGAAGACTCTGCTGCTGTTGCTGCCTCTGCTGAGGCCTCTGCTGTCAAGCCAAAGAAGGCTATGTCTAAGAAGCCTGCGCGCAAGCCAAGTTCCTCAGCAATGCCCTCACAGCCAGAATCATCAAAGCCCTCACGGCCAATTCCTCATGCTGCTCCTGTTCCTCCAAAGTCCTCAGCTCCTCCGCCAAAGCCTTCAGTTGTTCCGCCTAAATCTTCAGCACCTGTGCATCTCGCCTCGTGCCAAAGGACTGCCGGCATCTCCATTGCCTCAGGTGTCTCAGCTAGTTCCTCAGCTGCACCAAGTTCCTCAGCTGGCCCCTCACTGCTGAAGACAAAGGCCACTGCTGGACGAGGTCCTCGCCCAAGTCCTCAAAAGAAGCAAGTCACTTTCCAAGTGTCGTCTGATGAAGACGAGGCTGATGATGATGAACTTGCAGAAATCATCAGAGACAGGCAAGTCAGGGCCGCTAGAGCCAAAGGATCAGAGGTGCCACTACTTTTGGATCCCAAGCTGATCCTAGACTACATTGATGATTGGCACAAGGACCCTAACACTCCCTTGCCTGACTTCAAGCTGACTCCTGGCCAGAGTCACATGCTGACCCACTTCATTCAAGAAGAAAAGTGGAAATTTGAGAAGGCCAGGCAGATCAAGAAATCGCAGTACAAGAAAGAGCGCTATCTGAAGAAAAACGTTATCTCTATGACAACTGAAGAACTTGACACTATTTAGACTGAGATTAAGAAACTCAGTGATGACTTTGACGCATATCGCACTGATTAGCTTGGAGCCAAGGTTCGTTTTGTGAAACTTGCGGATAACCTCATTTCCAATGTTGCAGCCCCAACGCAACAGGAAATTCCTCAGGCTGAAGCATCTGCTCAGCCTACTGAAGAAAATGCCAGCACCACTAATGACAATCAGGCTGCTGAAGAAAATGTGAGTTCCAGGGCTGATGACTGCATTCCAGCCGCTGAAGAAAGTGCCAGGGCACCCACTAGTGGTGTGCCTGAAGAAACTAAAGAACTCAGGGCAACTGCATCAGTTGTGCCTGAAGAAAATCAACCAAATTCCTCAGCTGCTCATGCACCAACTTCAACTCCAATCCTTCCATCTGCATCAGATGTGAAGAAGACCACGGCTGCAGAGCGTGCTGCGGTGAAGAAAAGGAAAACATCAGCTGCTTCAGATTCTTCAGCTCCAAAGAAAATGAAGCCTATGACAAGCTCATTTGCAAATCCGATCGATGTTGTTCCCATCTCAACCAAGCCATCAAAGGACCTTGTTCCTTTTGATGAAGAATATGTGATCCCTAGCGGATCTGATGAAGAAACTCCTTCTGCTGCTTCGAATGAACCATTGGATGAAGAAATTGAAGTGGATGTGATCCCTTCAACACCTATCATCTCCTCGCTTATGCCTCAGTTAATAGCTGAAGAGGCTGGCGTTGAAGAAATGGAAGATGAAGATGTGGACATTGGCTACTCCACACCCGTAATCAATGATGAATTCTGGGAAAGTCAGCATCCAAACTCTCCAATGTTCACACCGCTGCAGCAAATACCTCAATCGCCTGCACCAACTATTCAAATGGGCTCTGAAGAAACTCATCCCACTGCATCTGTCCATGAGGAAATTCCAGCCACTAGCACTTAAGAAACTGCTGCTGCTGAACAACCAACGACGCAGACTGCCACTAAGGAGGAACCAGAAATTCCTCAGCCTGAAGAACCTGCGATTGAGATTCCTGAGGTCGTGATGCAACTCACTGACACTCCTCTGCCGAAGCCAAAGGATCCATTCTCACGCACGCAAAAGTTCAAGGCTGATGATTTCTTCGGTGAGCACGGATTTTTCGAAGATTACAACCCATATTACTCTGCTCGCATTAGGAAGAGGCATTTCTGGACTGCTAGTCAAGCCAATTTCTATTCCTCAGTGTTGTTCAACAAGGAGAAGATCTTCTACCATGAGCATATTCCTCAGGTGGATATGGAATCTCTGCCATGCTTTGCACCAGTCCTCAGTGTTCTTCACGATGCTGGACTGCTAAACTTTTGCTCTGACATCTGTGATTGGAATGAAGAACTGATTCTTCAATTCTATGCAATGCTGCACATCACCGGAGATGCTGAAGATGTGAATTCACGGGTGCTGGATTGGATGTCTGAAAACACTCACTACACTGCACCAGCCTCTGAATTGCTTCATGCTCTACCACTCAGTCCTCCCCTTGAAGAAGCTCGCTGCATCTACAGTGAACCTGAGCTCACACATCATTACATGCAGGTGCTGATGAAACCTTTGAAACTAGGTCAGGCACCAAGAACCAAATTCCTCATGAAAGAATTGATGTACGTGCCCAGAACTGTCTGTCGTATTCTTACAAGGACAATCAGTCCCATCAAAGGCCACGACTCATCTGATGAGGAAATTGTTGGCATCATGAAGAATCTGGTATTCAACATCGTTCATGACATTCCAGTCAATTATCACGATTTCTTCATGAGGACTATGGCCAATGTTGCACTGTCTTCGTTTGAGCTGAAGCCTTATGCACCTTGGATCATGAGATTCCTCAGGACAAGGTCTTCACTCAACTACAAAGCTGATTTCCAGAATCACCTCAGCTACTTGCCCCCATTGAAGTCCTCAAGCAGACATATTCCTCAGTTGATGGAAAGGGCAAGGCACTAGCTGTAATAGATGAAGGCATTCGTCCATTGGATATTCAGTTTCGCAAAGCTGCATACTATTCCACCAATGATGACTCTGCCACACATGACTCTGCCAATGCACCCAAGTCCACTCCTCAAGCCACTGCTCCGCGCGTGATGACTGACCGTGAACTTCTACTTAGTCTTCACCAGAAGGTGGATCGAAATCACAAATGGGTTAAGCGTCAGTTTGGTTCACTTCTTCACAACATGACTGCCACACACAATGCAGTGAAGAAAAACCACTACTACCTCCATCAAGTCTTCGGTCGCACCTGGGCAATCCTGTCACATCTGTATGGTGAAGAGGATCTGAAGAACATGGGAATCAAAGAAGATTTTGACTGGTCTGCACCTCCACCGAAGAAATTCAAGAAGGTCAAGGTTCCTTCTCTGGTGGCCAGCTCATATTCTTCATCGTGCGACACTGATGAACATGAAGATTTGGACGACACTGCGGCAGGCCCTACATCAACAAATGACCCCAACAACACTGGCGCTCCTTCATTAACATGATTATCTTCAAGGGCGTTAGTCCTCATTTTCGATCCTTTTGGTCATTCGATGACAAAGGGGGAGAAATATGAGTTATTCTTCAAGCGGGTCTACTATATGGGCGTTTTTTTTTGCTAAGTTAGAACTCTCGTTCTTCTGAAACTTTATTGGATCGAGTTGTAATCTTAAACCCGATGGTGCTCTGATACTTTTGATGCACTATTCTGCATACTTATTCCTCATTAATATTATTGCACGCATGCTGAATTTCATCAGGCACCATATTTCATCATGCATTTCAAATTCTTCATATTATATGTTAAATGCGTGTATGAATTACAAGATATAGGGGGAGATCTCCATGATTCAACTCTTCAAGTGTGCATTGCTTCAAAAGCAAATTCCTCACTATGCACATCTTCAGGGGGAGTTCTTCTATATCTTGCAATCAAATTCCTCAATATCGGTATTTACACTTCATATGTTTATCCCCGTTGGAAACTTAACCTATATTGTCATCAATCACCAAAAGGGGGAGATTGTAAGTGCATCTAGTGCCCAGTAGTGATTTTGGTGTATTGAAGACTTATAGGTTAAGGGACTAATGCGTTTGTGAGTGTACATAGGTCTATAAGTCTATGAGGAGTTTGATATTTATAGGAAAAGTCGACCCCCAAAAATGAATATCTTCGACTAAAGATTTTGGTATTTCTGAAGACTTTCATGAAGACTTTGAAAGTGAAGAAAATGGTGTGACCGTGAAGACTTGGTATTCATTCGAGGAATATGAAGCGTGAAGACTTTTGTTTTCGTAGTTTCATTTTCTCTTTCTTGAGTCATAGGAAACACCATATTGTTAAAGGGGGTCGAGGAAATACTAAGGAAAAATTTCGATGTGATGCTCAACTCAAAATCCTACACCTACCAATCCCTTCGAGTGAAGCCATTGGAAATCTCATACAGTTCAGTCAATTTCTTCAGTGACAGAGACGAAGTTCTTCTGGTCTCTGAGGAATTTGTCCTGACTGAGGAGTTAGGAATTCGCCAGTGCGGATTGCCTACACAGTGATGAACATGATATCCCTGAGGATTTTGCTACTCAAAATTCCGACCGTTGTTTTGCTATCCGCCAGCTGTCCCAAAATATCTATCCACCTAACGGTCATATAATTGAAGGGCATTTATGTCTTATCATGTCGGGCTGTTCCCTAGGCTATAAATAGCCGCCCCCTACAACCACTAGCTGGTTGGCTGCTCTGAGAGAAACTGACACTTGTCATTTGAGAGCAACCCATCCTCTGAGGACTTTGAGCGAAAATCATCAAGTGAGGAAAAACCAAAAACCCCAAACCCAAACACCTACAAACCCCAAGTGATTGAGCATCACTGAAGAGATTGATCCTGCGTGGATCCGACGCTTGTTACCTTTCAAGACTGTGCTTCTTCCAGACGGTTAGGCGTCATGGTCTAGAGCATCCAAGAGGAATTGTGGATCGCCGAGTGGCCGAGTTTGTGAAGGTTTGGAAGCCGCCTGAAGACTTACCACGAGTGATTGGACGAGGTCTGTGTGAACTTAGTTCAAGGAGAATACGGTGAGGACTTGGTGTCCTGAGCTGCATGTTCAGGACTGGGTGTCCGGGACTGTGTGTCCTCGAGTTTAAATACTCAGCCGCTCCAACCAGACGTACAACTGAGACAGCAGTTGGAACTGGTCTACCAAATCATTGTCTTCACCAAGCTTACTGGTTCTATTCCCTCAATTCTTCCATTTCCTAATAACTATGTTGTGTGTTTGTTCATATCTGTGTTTGAAGACTTTGACTGAAGACTTTCTCAATTTCCTCAGTTCAATTTCTTCAGTCTGTTTGTCTTCATCCTGTGTTATCCTGTGATTACGCTTCCTGTACTCTATGCCTGTCTTCATTTCATCATGATGACTATGCTTGTATTCTGTTATGTTTACTTTTGAGTACTTATTCCGCTGCTAGCAGTTTTTCACTAAGGAATTTCCTCACCGGCAAATTCCTCAGTGAAGAATTTCATAAAAATCGCCTATTCACCCCCCTCTAGTCGATATAATGCACTTTCAATTGGTATCAGAGCAAGGTACTCCCTTGTTCTGTGTGATTTTGGTTTAACCGCCTGGAGTTTTAGTTATGTCGACCACAGGTATGATCAAGGTCTCTGCTGGGTGTCCTACCTTCGATGGGACAGACTACCCCTACTGGAAGAATAAGACGCGAATTCATCTTGAAGCAATTGATAACGATCTCTAGTATGTTGTGGAAAATGGTGTTCCCTCAGTCACACATTCTCTGAATGTTGCTGATGTGAAGAGATTCAAGCAACTCGACTCTCAAGCGAAGAATATCATATGTGGCCATCTGAGCAAAGGACAGTATGGCAGAGTGAGTGCTTTGAAGACAGCAAAGCTTATCTGGGACAGGTTGTCCAAAGTGAATGAAGGAGTCTCAACTCAGCGTGACTCTCGAGTTGATGTTTGTCGCAATCTCTTCAACCGCTTCAAAAGACTCGAGAATGAAAATGTTCAACAAACCTTCGATCGCCTCACTGACATCTGAAATGAGCTTCAAGCACTTGGTGCCACTCACATCACCGACCATGAGGTGGTGAAGAAATTGCTGAGATCGCTTGATTCCTCATTTGACACTCTGGCATTGATGATACAAGAACTTGCTGATTACAAGTCACTTGATCTCGCTGATATTCTCGAGAGGCTAAATACTCATGAGTTCCAACTTGCTGAAAAGAGAGATCTCTATGGTTCAAGCTATGGCAGAACACATGCACTGAAGGCCAAGGCAGTATCTGAGTCCGAAGATGAAGACTCTGGTAGCAGCCTTAGTGATCCTGAAGAACTGAGCCATGATTTGGCTCTGCTCATGAAGAAGTTTCAAAAGTTCTCAAGACGTGGTCGCCTTGGAAGATCCTCAAGGAGCAATGATTCCTCACCCAGTGACTACAAGAAGAGGCTCTGTCACAAGTGCAAGAAACCTGGACATTTCATTCAAGATTGTCCTCGATGGGAAAAGGAATCAAAGAAGAAGAAATACAAGGATTACAGTTCTGATGATGCGAAGAAAAAGAAGAAATCCACAAAATCTTCATCATCAAAATCCTCAAAGTCTTCATATCACAAGAAGAGAAGCTCCAAGAAGGCTAGGGCATTCATTGGCAAGGAAATGGACTCCGAGGCTGAATCTGAAGAAAATGAGGAAGAGGAGACATCTGAGGAGTCCGAATCCGGAGTGGCAAGCCTAGCTCTCGCTACTGCATTCGTCAGCAAGTCTATCTTCAACACTGCAGAAAATGACATCACCAACAAGGCTGATGAAAGCGATGATGACTACGCTCCCACCTATTGCTTCATGGCAAAGGGTGCCAAGGTACTCAAATATACCTCCTCTGAATCAAGTGAGAATGAATCTGATGAAAACCTTAAGCCCAGCTATTCTAAACTTGCTAAGATTGCTATAAAACAACAAAGGGCTTTAGAAAAGGTTCAAAACATGCTAAATAAAAGTGATGATATGTTGGGTCAAGAAATGGATCGCACTAAAACTTTGACTGAAAATCTTCAGAGACTTCAGTCCAAGCTTGACAAACTTCAAAGTCATCATAACACTCTCTTATCGGATCATGAGAAGCTTTCTTATGAATTTCTTCAAAGAAAGCAAGATCTTGAAAAGCTAAGAGTGAGTTATGAAGATCTTCAGAAGGAGCGCGATTCATTACTTTCTCAACAAATCAACGATTCTCAGGAAGAATTTGTTCCTCCATGCTTGAAGTGCATTGAACGTGAATCTGCTAATTCTTCACCTGAATGTTCAAATGCTGCTAATGTTTCAAATTCTTCACATGCCTCTGCTATCACTAATTCCTCATCTGAGGACATTGCTAGTATCACTGACGATGCATGGCTGAAGGAATTGTACACGACAGGCATGTACAAAAGCCTCAAAGGGCATCAGGCTCTTTGTGATGTGCTTAAAAAGCAGATCCTCAACAGGAACCCTAGGAAAGAGGGTATCACCTTTGAGAGGAAACTCAATGCTGATGGTACATATTGGAAGCCTGAGCAGTACCCAAAAACTACATGGGTTGCTGCAAAGGGACCTCCAGTTGATCCATCTAACTTATCTGGATTTGCATGTGAATCCCCTCATTCTGATGATGAGTCAATTGACTCCAACTATAAACTGTTCAAAAATCAGAATGGTGAAGTATTTTCTAGATACGTTGGCACTAACTACAGGAATGTCTCCCCTATGAAGAAAATCTGGGTTCCCAAAAGATGCCTTGAAAATCTTCAGGTGAATGTCATCATGATGCCACCTGTGAAGAATAGGAACCCCATATCAAATTCCTCATATGGATCAAAGTCCTCATATGAACATCATCATGCTAATCCGTCTGTTTCGCAGGGAAGATCTAAGGATTCTGGATATGTGCATTATTCTTCAAATCATTATGTCCATAAGTCCACGAAGAATTTCTCTGCTTACTCTAACCCCTCTTATGTGAAATGAAATGGACTGGCTTCTATGCCATCCTTCTCATGTGGAGCTCGCAGAATGATGAACTCTTTGCCACCCCTTCAGATGTGGGTGGTGAAGAAAAAGAACTAATCTCTTCTGCAGGGTCAGGTCTCCAGACGCATGTAATCGTCTAAAGAATTTGCTGGAGACCTGAGCAATGCCTGAAAGGACGAAGGCTAACCATGAAGAAATGAACTTTCATTTCTCACGTCCTCATATTGCATTATTAGTTCTTTTACTTGATGAAATTGATCTGATGAATTGATGTCATATTCTTCACTGATGAAGTATATGAGTTTGTAAGCTGCACTAATTCATTTGCAGGATGATCAACCCAAAGCCACTGAGTGGGTCCTCGATAGTGGATGTACAAACCACATGACTGGTGACAAGAATCTATTGATGGATGCTCCATTATCTTCGTCGCATCTGAAGCATATCATCTTTGCTGACAAAGGCAAAAGTCAGGTATTGGGTCTAGGTAAGGTTGCGATTACAAAGGATCGACACATGGACAAAGTCATGCTTGCTGAGTCCTTAGGATACAACCTTATGTCTGTCTCAATGCTTTGTGATCTTGATATGGTTGTTGTCTTTGGCAAGTACCGTTGTGTTGTGGTTATGGAAGCTGAAAATTCCAAAGTCTTCAAAGGCTTTAGGAGAGGAGACCTGTATATTGTTGATTTCTCTACGGGACCACAACCAGCCGTGTGCTTACTTGCAAAAGCTTCAGAAGGCTGGCTCTAGCATCGATGACTTGGCCATGCAGGCATGAGGAATTTGCACACACTTGCAAAGAAGAAGCATGTCATTGGCATCGAGAATGTCAAATTCCTCAAGGATCACCTATGCGGAGCCTGTGAAGCTGGGAAGATGACGAAGGCCAAGCATCCAGAGAAGACTATCATGACCACCACTCGCCCGTTTGAATTGCTTCACATGGATCTCTTTGGTCCTAATCATTATTCTTCCGTTTCAAATGAAGCATCTCAATATGGCTTTGTTATTGTTGATGATTATTCTCGCTACACATGGGTACACCTTGTTACTTACAAACATGAAGTGCATGAAGTCTTCAAACGATTTTCCTCGAGGGCTTCAACCAACTTTGGTGTGGAGATCAAGCACATCAGAAGTGACAATGGCACTAAGTTCAAGAATTCTGGTCTCGATGACTATCTTGATGAACTTGGTATTACTCATTAGTTATCTGCTCCTTACACTCCTGAGTAGAATGGCGTCGTGGAGCGCAAGAACAGGACTCTTGCTGAGATGGCTCGCACTATGCTTGATGAATACAAAACGCCTCGTCGTTTCTGGACTGAGGCAATTGATACTGCATGCCACATCATCAACAGAGTATATCTTCACAAATTCTTCAAAAAGACTGCCTATGAACTCCTCATTGATAAGAAACCCAATGTAAGTTATTTCAAAGTCTTCGGTGCTAAATGTTGGATTAGAGATCCTCATCACAACTCAAAATTTGCACCGAAAGCACATGAAGGTTTTATGCTTGGTTACGGAAAGTACTCGCACACCTACAGAGTCTTCAACAACGTTCTTCACAAAGTTGTTGAAACTGTAGATGTGCGGTTCGATGAAACTAATGGCTCACAAAGAGAGCACCTACCTACTGTGATAGATGAACCATCACCTGAGTGTTGGGGAACGTAGTAATTTCGAAAAAATTCCTACGCACACGCAAGATCATGGTGATGCATAGCAACGAGAGGGGAGAGTGTTGTCTACGTACCCTCATAGACCGGCAACGGAAGTGTTGACACAACGTAGAGGAAGTAGTCGTATGTCTTCTCGATCCGACCGATCCAAGTACCGAACGTACGGCACCTCCGAGTTCTGCACACGTTCAACTCGGTGACGTCCCTCGAGTCCGATCCAGCAAAACATTGAGGGAGAGATTCGTCAGCACGACGGCGTGATGACGGTGATGATGTTCTACCGACGCAGGGCTTCGCCTAAGCACCGCTACGATATGACCGAGGTGGAATATGGTGGAAGGGGGCACCGCACACGGCTAAGGAACGATCACGAGGATTAACTTGTGTGTCATGGGGTGCCCCTTGCCTCAGTATATAAAGGAGGGAGAGGGGGAGGTGCGGCCCGCCCTATGGGTGCGCCTGGAGGAGTCCTACTCCAACCGGGAGTAGGACTCCCCCCTCTTGCCTTGTTGGAAAAGGAAGGAGGAAGGGAGAAAGAGGAAAGGGGGGCACCCCCCCCCCCTTCCTTGTTCTATTCGGACTAGGGGGGAGGGGGCGCGCGGCCTGCCCTGGCTGGCCCTCCTCTTATCCCTTATGGCCCATGTAGGCCCAATAACCCCCGGGGGGTTCCGGTAACCCCCCGGTACTCCGGTAAAATCCCGATTTCACCCGGAACGTTTCCGATATCCAAATATAGGCTTCCAATATATCAATATTTATGTCCCGACCATTTTGAGACTCCTCGTCATGTCCGTGATCACATCCGGGACTCCGAACAACCTTCGGTACATCAAAACACAAAAACCCTAATTACGGTCGCCACCGAACTTTAAGCGTGCGGACCCTACGGGTTCGAGAACTATGTATACATGACCGACACACGTCTCCGGTCAATAACCAATAGCGGAACCTGGATGCTCATATTGGCTCCTACATATTCTACTAAGATCTTTATCGGTCAGACCGCATAACAACATACGTTATTCCCTTTGTCATCGGTATGTTACTTGCCCGAGATTCAATCGTCGGTATCTCAATACCTAGTTCAATCTCATTACCGGCAAGTCTCTTTACTCATTCCGTAATACATCATCTTGCAACTAACTTATTAGTTTTAATGCTTGCAAGGCTTGAGTGATGTGCATTACCGAGAGGGCCCAGAGATACCTCTCCGACAATCGGAGTGACAAATCCTAATCTCAAAATACGCCAACCCAACAAGTACCTTCGGAGACACCTGTAGAGCACCTTTATAATCACCCAGTTACGTTGTGACGTTTGGTAGCACACAAAGTGTTCCTCTGGTAAACGGGAGTTGCATAATCTCATAGTCATAGGAACATGTATAAGTTATGAAGAAAGCAATAGCAACAAACTAAACGATCAAGTGCTAAGCTAACGGAATGGGCCAAGTCAATCACATCATTCTCCTAATGATGTGATCCCATTAATCAAATGACAACTCATGTCTATGGTTAGGAAACTGTGACACTCCAAAAAAATTTATTTGGTTTTTATCAAAAACTTTGTGGTTTTGAGGAGAGATTTTTTTTTAAGTGAAGCTCTATGAAAATTTGGGTTTTTCTTATCTTTGAAGCCACCCTTGGCTTTGTATTTTTGCCCCTGAGATAAAACCCCTCCAAAACCTCCCCTCCCCCTTGTGATCAACCTAAATTCTCTGTCCCAACTAATCCAAACTGGTTTTGGATTTTTATTCTAATTATTTTTCCCTCAATTCAATTCTGAAAATTTTTTGGAGCCTGAGAGATTTTCAAAGCAAGTGCCCTATTGCATTTGAGTTTTGACCTCAAACCAATTCTCCTGGATTGTCCTTAGCATCCATAACCCAGAACCATCTTGATCCACTCCTCCTCTTTTCAAAATTTTCAAAATTCAGTCTCTGCAAGTTTGGACCAGATTTGCCAAATTTGGTGAAATTCATATCCACACTGCTCCAATAAATTCCACCAAAAATCATGCAGCCTACTTGAGCAAGGAGAAGCCACTCCACCAAAAATCAGCTCAAGGAAAAATCACCAGAGGCCAATTTCATTCGGTCGAACACCTTGTGGGCACTGTTACTGTTCAAAGTTCAGAAAATTCAGTTTCAGTGTCATCTTCAGTCCGTCAGTTTCAGTCACGCGGCCACAGTGCCCTTGGCACGTTCCTCGCCGCCTCTTCCTCTTGTCTGAAGCTTCACACGCGTGCGTGGAGCCTTCCTGGCGTTGGTAGCGCGCTCGCTCGCCCTCGCCGGCGTCTTCTGCAGCGTCGGGACCTCCCGTGGCGGCCGACAGGAGGCACACCACGGCAGAACGCCGTTCCGCGCCGCCCATCGCACCCTGGCTCTCCGCGTGGCCTCATGCACGCCATCGCACGACCGTAGCACACCCACCGTGGCCGGCAAGCACGGAACGCGCTCTCCGCCGCCGACGGGCCCGCGCCATCACCGTTCCGTCGAGCTTGCCCTTAACACCCAAACCCCGGCCAGTTTAACACCAAAACGGACCCATTGAACCTCCGTGATGATGCTCGACCCCCTAACCACCCCGACCGAGCACTGCGCCACCGTAATCGCTCGCCGGTGATCCTCGTTCACGGCAACCGCCTCGGACCGCCTATATAAAGGGGTCCCGAGCTCACTCTCGTGCACGCAGCACCCCCACTACTCACCAACACCCTGCCAGGCCACTAGGGGGACCTCGAGGAGGTCTCCTCCCCCAGCTCCGGCCGCCTCGCCCCGCCTCGGCCTCCAGCCCGATTCGTTCTGGTGAGGCCATCTCCGGCGCTCAAACCCCGTTCGTTACCCTCTCTAGCTGCCAGGAGCATGACCCCCTCTTCAATTTAACCTTTGCAGCCCTCTCCGACGAGCCCCTCGACCACCCGAGCCGCCGTCCGCCGGAGCAAAGCTCGTCGTCGACGTGGTGCTCGCCGACCGACTCCACCACCATCAACTGACGCGGAAGGGTGCCCTGAGCACGGAGGTACTCTCCGATCTCTCTGCCTCGCCGTGGATCGCCGCCGGCGACCACCGCGGCTCTCGGGCGCCGGCGAACTCTGCCGCCCCGTTTGAACATTTGAACCTGACGGGTGGGACCCCACCGTCAGCCTCTCTGCTCTCTCTTTCGAATCGTTTTCTGGAAGCGCCTTCGGGCAGAATGCGTTTTCTCTTCGGGCTGGCGTAGTTGCTACCGAAGCGTTTTTTGTTTTTATAAACTAGCCCCTGGAAATCTTCTATTTCATTACAGATAAGTCCCTGGACAAAAACCCTTATAACTTTTAATCATAAAAGTATTTTTGATTGATTCTTTTTCTGTTCTCTTTAAAATTTTGTCTAGTTTTTTATCAGATTTATTTGAAAAATATTTGGTTTACCTTCTGTGCACTCCTTGGTATTTACGTTAGCGCATATATTTTCTTTAAACCGTAGATACCGAAGGAGGTGACGGAGCCGCGAACTTCACCGAGCTAGGCTCCGACTACTCTGAACCAGGCAAGCATGTTTGAACTTTTGATATGATGAGTGTCTCGGCATGTTTTGCATTTAGTTAGTTTCATGGCATGTTGGTAAGCATACCGATGAACGTTATTTTATGTGATAATAAGGTGAGTGAGTTCGATGATCCATACGTGGATGAATGTGAATATGAATGGCCATGTGTTGGCATGAGGATGGGTACGATGGCAGTGTTGTAGCATGCCAGTCTTACGCCAGACTATGTGACTTCAGTGTCAAACCATATCAGTCCAGTACCTATCATTTCCTTCCTTGTACTACCACATGTTTTCCGCAAAGAATATGGTTTAGTAAGTTGCAAACCGCTTTCATGGTACACACCAAGGAGGAGAGGCCGTGATGATGGTTCCATGGCCCTGGATTAAAGCCGGTCATCCGGTCAGGGGGCATGGGTGTTTCCGGTTGGGACCGAGAGGGGGGGCACCCCTTAGAGCGCGCGTATATAAATTTGATCCCATGCTATTCGAGATTGTGATCTCCCCGTCTCAAAAGTTTTTCTTGGACGATGACTAGGGTGATTCCTAGCATCGAGAGGTAGGATGGGTGTGTACCGGTTAGCTGTGTTTTCTTCCGAAATACCGTAAA
>NC_041380.1:534786200-534828684 GCF_002162155.2 Triticum dicoccoides | reverse complement strand
GGAACTAGTCCTTCGTGACTACGGAAATCCGTTGGCTGTGGGAAAAATTTTGTACAAACTCTGCAGAGTCATATATTTCCCCAAATCATCTATTCCATGCCCATATTCGTATTATCTTATCCTGATCAAATGTCAGTTTTGATGACAGACTCCGGTGAATCGCATGAGTGCTAAGTCCGGTTGAATGATTATCCCTGTGGATGGACTAACCCGTTTATTCTCATGGATTGAATGTTTATTATGAGTATTATTTGCTGGTGAATTTAAAGCCCTTTCTGCGATGTCGCTCAGACGTCCGACTGTGGCAATTCTTTTAAAGCCCTTTATGTGATGTCGCTCAGACGTCCGACTGTGGCATTACTTTTAAAGCCCTTTCTGCGATGTCGCTCAGACGTCCGACTGTGGCAATTCTTTTAAAGCCCTTTATGTGATGTCGCTCAGACGTCCGACTGTGGCATTACTTTTAAAGCCCTTTCTGCGATGTCGCTCAGACGTCCGACTGTGGCATTTCTTTTAAAGCCCTTTATGCGATGTCGCTCAGATGTCCGACTGTAGCATTTCTTTTAAAGCCCTTTCCGTGATGTTGCTCAGACGTCCGACTGTGGCAATTCTTTTAAAGCCCTTTTTGTGATGTCGCTCAGACGTCCGACTGTGGTATTTCTTTTAAAGCCCTTTATGTGGTGTCGCTAAGACGCCCAACTGTGGCATCATTTTTCCTTATTTTTATTTGTTCACCTTTCGAGGCGTCGCTTCAGACACCCGATCGGTCTTCATTTGTGTTATGTTGGGATTTCAGGCGGACTACCGCCGTTTCCCCTTTTTCTTACCCCCGTTATGCTAATTTTATTTTAATGTGCATTGATGAATTAATCATGTCGCATCCATGCATGCATTTGTTATATCTTACGTCTGAACTGTCTTGCGAGTACTTTCAAAGTACTCACTGGCTTGTTGATTTGGCCAGATGCTGACGAAGGCGATCTCATGGATGAAGAGTTTGATAGCGAGTCCGACACCTAGAGGAGTCCCAGTCAGTCTTGTGCGACCCTGGATTTGGTCACTGTTTTATATCCGCTTCCGCTACCAAATAAATTCATCGAGCCTCTCCTCGACGCTCGATGAGATGACAGACGTAGAGTCTTGTATTTCACTCCCCGCTGTGTTTTTCCACCACCGTCCTATCCTCGAGTCAGTAGTATGCCTCCACACCCCTGTGTCGTGTCCACCATTATGTATAATTATTGGCGTGCTTGTAATAATTTGGTTGAGCAACCGTAGTTCGACCCTGTAATATATTTTATGCTACTGGCTTATTGTATCAAGAATTTGTCTGCCAGTGTGGAGGATTTCTCTCATACTGGACTTAAAAGATTGGCTTTTCAATAAATATTTTTATTGGAAAACCGGTCGTGAAAAGCTTGTTACCAGAGCCAGGCTGACTGTAGGAAGCCACTAGGTGCGATCGCTAATTGGTTATTAGCCTGATAGAGCTAATTTATATTTTTGCAATGGTAGTCATTTTCTGTCAGTCAGCATAAATTTATGATCTGACCATGCAGAATTTTTGCCTACTTTTGTAGATGGCCGACAATAGCTGCGAGTCTCAGACCTTCGCCAACGTGCCCGATGGGTTCGTCAAGCTTCTTTCTTTCATCGTTCAGGTCGCGATGGGGCCATCCGTGCGCCCAGTCTTCACACTCTACCAGCACCGAGTCAACGACAGTCTGACCATGCACCAGGCCGCGGTGCAGTTCAAGGGAGGGCGTGGTGAGTTACGCCGCTTCCAGTTCGTGGGAAGAGCCATGCCTACGGAGAGGCATGCTATGCAGATGGCAGCCCGCGAGGCGATAGCTCATCTCAGGGATGTCCTTCCCGTGATGAAGACTCGTCGTTACCGTTATCTTCCGTGCCATGTGCCTTACACCTGTCACTACGCATACTCCTGCCCCAGAGGAGAACGAGACGAGGCTTTTGAGATGCTCATTGAGTATCTCCGGGCCCTGGAGGCAGCCTTCGACAACCTGGTGGACGACTTCGTAGCTACCCGCATGGACTCAGTTCATGGCTGTGCTGCCAACAGGAGGGAGCTCCTACCAATTGCACCACCACTGACTTTTGTCTCGTCATCAGCATCTTTTACGCCTACTCGTCGCCTGCCTTCTACCGAAGAACTTAACCAAGTTATTGCGCCCACTCCAGTGCGCACTGCACCACCCTTCACGCCCACTCCTGTACGTGTTGCTCCGCCCCTGGCAACCGCTCCGCCCACTCTGCGCAACACTACACGTATGGAGCCCATTAGCGAGGAGGAAGTCGAGTCCCCAACCTCGCTATGCCTCGCCCTCGGCAGGGCAAAGGAGGTCGTCAACATTTCTGCCTGAGTACGCCTAGCTGCCATGTAATGTGCCGCTTTGTAAGATATGTACATAGGTTGTGAGAAGTAGCCTGTTTGCGCATCATGTAGGATCTGGAGAAGTGCACTAGCCTAAATAACATGTCAGGATTATGTACGCATATCCTGAGTGATGTATTGTATAATTACCGCCCGTGTGTAGGATATGTAATGAGCAGTCCTTCTCCGTGCGCAAGTCGATTTGTTTTTCTTAAGTAAGCTGAGTTATTTAATTCTATTTGCCAGCTTTATGCATTTTATGGATTTGTTTTTGCGACTCTTTCCGCTTTTCTTATGGGTTTTACAAAATATATCCCCAGAGTGAAAAATGTCTCGTGCTTGGACACGTTCCATGCCAATTCCATCAGAGGAAAATTATGATGCACAACCCAGCAACGAGTTCACTCAGGGACAGTCAAGCCAACCGGGCAATGAATCGGCACTTTCACAAATGTGCCGCCTTTATGAACAGAGTCAGCAACAACATCGTGAAATAATGAACCAAGTCATCAACATGGGAAATCACCATGGACAGTATCAACAGCACTCCAAGTTATCTGAGCTACAGAAGACACGTCCTCAAACATTTTCTCACACTGACAAGCCTCTTGAAGCCGAGGACTGGCTTCGAGATATGGAGAGGAAATTAATTATTGCAAAGTGTTCAGATCTCGAGAAAGTACTATATGCTCCACACTATCTCACAGGAGCAGCTGCATCGTGGTGGGAGAATTTTCTGCACATGCATCCCAACGAAAATGACATAACCTGGGATGATTTCAAGGAAGGTTTCCGTGGTGCACATATTCCTAAGAGTATTATGAAAATCAAGAAGAGAGAATTTGATGACCTCAAACAAAGGAACATGACAGTGTCAGATTACAACAGTCAATTTACTCTATTGTCCCGCTACGCCAATGAAGAGCATATGACTGAAATCAAGAAGATGGAGAAATTCCTTGGCGGTCTGGCGCCCGCACTTAAATGCCAACTGGTCGTGCACACTTTTCCTGATTTTAAAACGCTGGTGGACAAGGCCATTACTCTGGAAAATGAGAGACGCAGTCTGGAAGATATCCGCAAGCGAAAAAGGGACCAGACTAATCACACTCGCAATCACCGAAGCAAGATAGATTTTAAAAAGGGTGGGACACCCAAATTCTCATCCAATGTCTCACGCCCAATCAAGAATTTTCATGCAAGGGACAAGGAATTCACCTATCGCCCCGGCGTTACTTGTTACGCTTGTGGAGAAGAAGGGCATTATGCCAAACAGTGCCCCAAGCCAAGGAACTCAACCCCAAAGCCGAACAACGGCGGCAATAATTCAGCGCCCAAACAAAACAATTTCAATCCCAACGATAACCACAGGAAGGGTCATCTGAACCACGTAACCAAAGAGGAGGCACAAAATGCTCCGAATATCGTACTCGGTACGTTTCCTGTCAACACAATACCTGCAATGGTTTTGTTTGATTCTGGAGCTTCTCACTCTTTCATCTCGAAAAGTTTTGCTTTGCAAAATAATTTTTCGATGCTTCCTTTGGAGAAATCCATAATAATCAAGTCCCCCGGGATTCAGCAAGTTTCTCAGAATTACTGTCAGAATGTGGTCATTGAGTTTGAAGGATTGGAGTTTTACACAAATCTTATTGTATTGGAAAATAAAGGACTGGATGTCATCTTAGGGATGGATTGGCTAACCACCAATAAAGGTTTTATCGACTGTTTCAACAGGACCGTGATTCTCACACACCACCAAGGGAAGACAATAAGAGTATCAGCCAAGGAAGGAAAAAGACCCCGGCAACCAAGATTAAATAAGGTGGACGTTTCTGAGCTAAACAAGGTTCCAGTAGTGTGTGAATTTCCAGATGTATTCCCTGAAGAGCTGCCAGGCATGCCACCAGATCGAGAAATAGAATTCCGCATTGAGCTAGCACCAGGAACCACCCCCATATACAAGAAACCATACAGAATGGCACCATCAGAATTGATCGAATTGAAGAAGCAAATAAAGGAATTACTGGATAAAGGATACATTCGGGCCAGCTCCTCACCTTGGGGATCACCAATTTTATTTGCCAAGAAGAAGGATGGAACGCTGAGATTGTGTATCAACTATCGAGCACTTAACATGGTCACAGTCAAAAACAAATACCCGATGCCAAGGATAAACGATTTGTTTGATCAACTTGCTCAGGCCAAGGTATTCTCAAAAATTGACTTAAGGTCAGGATACCATCAATTGAAGGTACGAACGGAAGATATCCCCAAAACAGCCTTCACCTCCAGATATGGACTGTACGAGTTCACAGTGATGCCATTTGGATTAACTAACGCCCCGGCATATTTTGTTCACCTCATGAACAAAGTATTTATGAAGTTTATGGACAAATTCGTCGTAGTATTCATCGAAGATATTCTGGTATACTCCAAAACACCAGAAGAGCACGCAGAACATCTCAGGATTGTACTAGGAGAGCTAAGGAAACACCAATTGTATGCCAAGTTCAGCAAGTGCGAATTTTGGCTAAGACAAGTAGGTTTTCTAGGCCACGTGCTGACTCAAGACGGTATAGCAGTGGACCCAGAGAAAGTCAAGGCCGTACTTGACTGGAAGTCACCAGCCAGCGTAACAGAGATACGAAGTTTCTTGGGAATGACAGGATATTACCGCAGATTTATTGAAGGATTTTCCACCATATCCAAGCCTATGACACAGTTACTCAAGAAAGATAAGAAGTTTGGATGGACAGAAGCCTGCGAGAAAAGTTTCCAAGAGCTAAAGCGGAAATTAACAACAGCACCGGTATTAATTGTACCCGATATACACAAGAATTTTGAAGTATTTTGTGACGCATCCAGAAAGGGTCTCGGATGCGTGTTGATGCAAGAAGGCAAGGTTGTCGCCTACGCTTCAAGGCAACTTCGCAAACACGAGGAAAATTATCCCACTCATGATTTAGAAATGGCAGCAGTTATTCATGCACTCAAGGAATGGAGGCATTTTCTACTTGGGAATCGATGTGAGATATATACGGATCACAAAAGCCTCAAATACATTTTTACGCAGCCAGAACTAAATTTACGGCAACACCGCTGGTTAGAATTGGTAAAGGATTACGATGTTGGTATCCATTACCATCCAGGGAAAGCAAACGTAGTGGCCGATGCCCTGAGTCGGAACCCCAGCTCCGACGGGAACTATCTGCACAGCTTGAGGCCCGAATTCCATCAAGAATTTGTCAAGCTCAACTTGATAATGGTAGCAGAAGGCACCATATCAAACTTGGTAATACAACCACACCTTGTGGAGAAAATTAAAGAGGCTCAGTCCGGTCACCCCAGCATTGAAGGAATTAAAAGGAAGTTGAGTATGAGCAAGGCCTCGGAATTCGTCATAGACAATGAAGGAATATTATGGTACGGAGAAAGGCTATGCGTGCCAAACATAGAAGACCTTAAACAGCAAGTTTTAACTGAAGCACACACCACTCCATATTCGATCCACCCTGGAGGAACCAAAATGTATAAGGATATTCAGGAAAGATTTTGGTGGCACGGTATGAAGAGGGACATAGCCGCTTTCATTGCATGTTGCGACTCATGTCAACGCATAAAAGCTGAACATCAGAGACCAGCCGGACTACTGCAACCTAACAAAATACCTGAGTGGAAATGGGATGAAATAGGGATGGATTTTATTGTCGGACTACCTCGGTCACGACACGGGAATGATGCCATATGGGTCATCACTGACAGGTTGACCAAAGTAGCACACTTTATTCCAGTGAAGACAACCTACACCACTCAGAGGCTTGCCAGGATTTATCTTTCCCGCATAGTCTGTCTGCACGGTGTCCCGAAGACTATAATTTCCGACAGAGGCACTCAGTTCGTCTCAAGATTTTGGGAGCAATTACAACAGGCTCTGGGAACCCAACTAGCCTTCAGTACCGCATACCATCCACAGACTGATGGACAAACAGAACGCGTAAACCAGGTTTTAGAAGACATGCTGAGAGCATGTGTCCTCACCTATGGAACTAGTTGGGAGGACAGCCTGCCATATGCCGAGTTCGCATACAACAACAGTTACCAGGCCAGCCTGCAAATGGCTCCTTTCGAAGCCCTATACGGAAGGAGATGTCGTACCCCGTTAAATTGGTCAGAGACCGGAGACAGCCGCATCTTCGGACCAGATATGCTCAAGGAAGCCGAGGAAAAGGTCAAGCTAATCAGAGACCGACTTAAGACCGCTCAAAGTCGACAGAAAAGTTATTATGATCAGAAACATCATAGGGTCAGCTTCGAACCCGGTGAATTCGTATACTTGAGGGTATCCCTGATGAGAGGATTGCAACGGTTTAAGATTAAAGGAAAATTAGCACCAAGATTCATTGGACCATTTTGCATAGTGGCACGAAGAGGCACTGTAGCCTACCAGCTAGACTTACCCGAAGACTTGTCCGGCATTCACGACGTGTTCCACGTCTCTCAATTAAGGAAGTGCGTAAGCAACCCAGAGAAACAAGTATCTCATGAGAACATTGACATACAGCCAGACCTCACTTATCGAGAACGTCCCATAAGAATATTAGAGGAGTCTGAAAGGAGGACCCGACAGAAAACCATCAAGTTTTTCAAAGTCCAGTGGAGCAATCACACCGACAGTGAAGCAACTTGGGAAAGCGAGGATTTTCTTCGGACAGAGCATCCACACTTATTTAAGGATCAGCTGAAATCTCGGGGACGAGATTTTTCCTAAGGGGGTAGGTGTTGTGACACTCCAAAAAATTTTATTTGGTTTTTATCAAAAACTTTGTGGTTTTGAGGAGAGATTTTTTTTTAAGTGAAGCTCTATGAAAATTTGGGTTTTTCTTATCTTTGAAGCCACCCTTGGCTTTGTATTTTTGCCCCTAAGATAAAACCCCTCCAAAACCTCCCCTCCCCCTTGTGATCAACCTAAATTCTCTATCCCAACTAATCCAAACTGGTTTTGGATTTTTATTCTAATTATTTTTCCCTCAATTCAATTCTGAAAATTTTTGGAGCCTGAGAGATTTTCAAAGCAAGTGCCCTATTGCATTTGAGTTTTGACCTCAAACCAATTCTCCTGGATTGTCCTTAGCATCCATAACCCAGAACCATCTTGATCCACTCCTCCTCTTTTCAAAATTTTCAAAATTCAGTCTCTGCAAGTTTGGACCAGATTTGCCAAATTTGGTGAAATTCATATCCACACTGCTCCAAAAAATTCCACCAAAAATCACGCAGCCTACTTGAGCAAGGAGAAGCCACTCCACCAAAAATCAGCTCAAGGAAAAATCACCAGAGGCCAATTTCATTCGGTCGAACACCTTGTGGGCACTGTTACTGTTCAAAGTTCAGAAAATTCAGTTTCAGTGTCATCTTCAGTCCGTCAATTTCGGTCACGCGGCCACAGTGCCCTTGGCACGTTCCTCGCCGCCTCTTCCTCTTGTCCGAAGCTTCACACGCGTGCGTGGAGCCTTCCTGGCGTCGGTAGCGCGCTGGCTCGCCCTCGCCGGCGTCTTCTGCGGCGTCGGGACCTCCCGTGGCGGCCGACAGGAGGCACACCACGGCAGAACGCCGTTCCGCGCCGCCCATCGCACCCTGGCTCTCCGCGTGGCCTCATGCACGCCAGCGCACGACCGTAGCACAGCCACCGTGGCTGGCAAGCACGGAACGTGCTCTCCGCCGCCGACGGGCCCGCACCATCACCGTTCCGTCGAGCTCGCCCTTAACACCCAAACCCCGGCCAGTTTAACACCAAAACGGACCCATTGAACCTCCGTGATGACGCTCGACCCCCTTACCACCCCGACCGAGCACTGCGCCACCGTAATCGCTCGCCGGTGATCCTCGTTCACGGCAACCGCCTCGGACCGCCTATATAAAGGGGTCCCGAGCTCACTCTCGTGCACGCAGCACCCCCACTACTCACCAACACCCCGCCAGGCCACTAGGGGGACCTCGAGGAGGTCTCCTCCCCCAGCTCCGGCCGCCTCGCCCCGCCTCGGCCTCCAGCCCGATTCGTTCTGGTGAGGCCATCTCCGGCGCTCAAACCCCATTCGTTACCCTCTCTAGCTGCCAGGAGCATGACCCCCTCTTCAATTTAACCTTTGCAGCCCTCTCCGATGAGCCCCTCGACCACCCGAGCCGCCGTCCGCCGGAGCAAAGCTCGCCGTCGGCGTGGTGCACGCCGACCGACTCCACCACCATCAACTGATGCGGAAGGGTGCCCTGAGCACGGAGGTACTCTCCGATCTCTCTGCCTCGCCGTGGATCGCCACCGGCGACCACCGCGGCTCTCGGGCGCCGGCGAACTCTGCCGCCCCGTTTGAACATTTGAACCTGACGGGTGGGACCCCACCGTCAGCCTCTCTGCTCTCTCTTTTGAATCGTTTTCTGGAAGCGCCTTCGGGCAGAATGCGTTTTCTCTTCGGGCTGGCGTAGTTGCTACCGAAGCGTTTTCTGTTTTTATAAACTAGCCCCTGGAAATCTTCTGTTTCATTACAGATAAGTCCCTGGACAAAAACCCTTATAACTTTTAATCAGAAAAGTATTTTTGATTGATTCTTTTTCTGTTCTCTTTAAAATTTTGTCTAGTTTTTTATCAGATTTATTTGAAAAATATTTGGTTTACCTTCTGTGCACTCCTTGGTATTTACGTTAGCGCATATATTTTCTTTAAACCGTAGATACCGAAGGAGGTGACGGAGCCGCGAACTTCACCGAGCTAGGCTCCGACTACTCTGAACCAGGCAAGCATGTTTGAACTTTTGATATGATGAGTGTCTCGGCATGTTTTGCATTTAGTTAGTTTCATGGCATGTTGGTAAGCATACCGATGAATGTTATTTTATGTGATAATAAGGTGAGTGAGTTCGATGATCCATACGTGGATGAATGTGAATATGAATGGCCATGTGTTGGTATGAGGATGGGTACGATGGCAGTGTTGTAGCATGCCAGTCTTACGCCAGACTATGTGACTTCAGTGTCAAACCATATCAGTCCAGTACCTATCATTTCCTTCCTTGTACTACCACATGTTTTCCGCAAAGAATATGGTTTAGTAAGTTGCAAACCGCTTTCATGGTACACACCAAGGAGGAGAGGCCGTGATGATGGTTCCATGGCCCTGGATTAAAGCCGGTCATCCGGTCAGGGGGCATGGGTGTTTCCGGTTGGGACCGAGAGGGGGGGCACCCCTTAGAGCGCGCGTATATAAATTTGATCCCATGCTATTCGAGATTGTGATCTCCCCGTCTCAAAAGTTTTTCTTGGACGATGACTAGGGTGATTCCTAGCATCGAGAGGTAGGATGGGTGTGTACCGGTTAGCTGTGTTTTCTTCCGAAATACCGTAAACGGAACTAGTCCTTCGTGACTACGGAAATCCGTTGGCTGTGGGAAAAATTTTGTACAAACTCTGCAGAGTCATATATTTCCCCAAATCATCTATTCCATGCCCATATTCGTATTATCTTATCCTGATCAAATGTCAGTTTTGATGACAGACTCCGGTGAATCGCATGAGTGCTAAGTCCGGTTGAATGATTATCCCTGTGGATGGACTAACCCGTTTATTCTCATGGATTGAATGTTTATTATGAGTATTATTTGCTGGTGAATTTAAAGCCCTTTCTGCGATGTCGCTCAGACGTCCGACTGTGGCAATTCTTTTAAAGCCCTTTATGTGATGTCGCTCAGACGTCCGACTGTGGCATTACTTTTAAAGCCCTTTCTGCGATGTCGCTCAGACGTCCGACTGTGGCAATTCTTTTAAAGCCCTTTATGTGATGTCGCTCAGACGTCCGACTGTGGCATTACTTTTAAAGCCCTTTCTGCGATGTCGCTCAGACGTCCGACTGTGGCATTTCTTTTAAAGCCCTTTATGCGATGTCGCTCAGACGTCCGACTGTGGCATTTCTTTTAAAGCCCTTTCTGTGATGTTGCTCAGACGTCCGACTGTGGCAATTCTTTTAAAGCCCTTTTTGTGATGTCGCTCAGACGTCCGACTGTGGTATTTCTTTTAAAGCCCTTTATGTGGTGTCGCTAAGACGCCCGACTGTGGCATCATTTTTCCTTATTTTTATTTGTTCACCTTTCGAGGCGTCGCTTCAGACACCCGATCGGTCTTCATTTGTGTTATGTTGGGATTTCAGGCGGACTACCGCCGTTTCCCCTTTTTCTTACCCCCGTTATGCTAATTTTATTTTAATGTGCATTGATGAATTAATCATGTCGCATCCATGCATGCATTTGTTATATCTTACGTCCGAACTGTCTTGCGAGTACTTTCAAAGTACTCACTGGCTTGTTGATTTGGCCAGATGCTGACGAAGGCGATCTTATGGATGAAGAGTTTGATAGCGAGTCCGACACCTAGAGGAGTCCCAGTCAGTCTTGTGCGACCCTGGATTTGGTCACTGTTTTATATCCGCTTCCGCTACCAAATAAATTCATCGAGCCTCTCCTCGACGCTCGATGAGATGACAGACGTAGAGTCTTGTATTTCACTCCCCGCTGTGTTTTTCCACCATCGTCCTATCCTCGAGTCAGTAGTATGCCTCCACACCCCTGTGTCGTGTCCGCCATTATGTATAATTATTGGCGTGCTTGTAATAATTTGGTTGAGCAACCGTAGTTCGACCCTGTAATATATTTTATGCTACTGGCTTATTGTATCAAGAATTTGTCTGCCAGTGTGGAGGATTTCTCTCATACTGGACTTAAAAGATTGGCTTTTCAATAAATATTTTTATTGGAAAACCGGTCGTGACAGAAACATAACCATCTTTGATTAACGAGCTAGTCAAGTAGAGGCATACTAGTGACTCTATGTTTTTTTCTATGTATTCACACATGTATTATGTTTCCGGTTAATACAATTCTAGCATGAATAATAAACATTTATCATGATATAAGGAAATAAATAACAACTTTATTATTGCCTCTAGGGCATATTTCCTTCAGTCTCCCACTTGCACTAGAGTCAATAATCTAGATTACACAGTAATGATTCTAACACCCATGGAGCCTTGGTGCTGATCATGATTTGCTCGTGGAAGAGGCTTAGTCAGTGGGTCTGCAACATTCAGATCCGTATGTATCTTGCAAATTTCTATGTCTCCCACTTGGACTAAATCCTGAATGGAATTGAAGCGTCTCTTGATGTGTTTGGTTCTCTTGTGAAATCTAGATTCCTTCGCCAAGGCAATTGCACCAGTATTGTCACAAAAGATTTTCATTGGACCCGATGCACTAGGTATGACACCTAGATCGGATATGAACTCCTTCATCCAGACTCCTTCATTTGCTGCTTCCGAAGCAGCTATGTACTCCGCTTCACATGTAGATCCTGCCACGATGCTTTGTTTAGAACTGCACCAACTGACACCTCCACTGTTCAGTAAAAACACGTATCCGGTTTGCAATTTAGAATCATCCGGATCAGTGTCAAAGCTTGCATCAACGTAACCATTTACGATGAGCTCTTTGTCACCTCCATATACGAGAAACATATCCTTAGTCCTTTTCAGGTATTTCAGGATGTTCTTGACCGTTGTCTAGTGATCCACTCCTGGATTACTTTGGTACCTCCCTGCTAGACTTATAGAAAGGCACACATCAGGTCTGGTACACAGCATTGCATACATGATAGAGCCTATGGCTGAAGCATAGGGAACATCTTTCATTTTCTCTCTATCTTCTGCGGTGGTTGGACATTGAGTCTTACTCAACTTCACACCTTGTAACATAGGCAAGAACCCTTTCTTTGCTTGATCCATTTTGAACTTCTTCAAAATCTTGTCAAGGTATGTGCTTTGTGAAAGTCCAATTAAGCGTCTTGATCTATCTCTATAGATCTTAATGCCCAATATGTAAGCAGCTTCACCGAGGTCTTTCATTGAAAAACTCTTATTCAAGTATCCCTTTATGCTATCCAGAAATTCTATATCATTTCCAATCAACAATATGTCATCCACATATAATATCAGAAATGCTAAAGAGCTCCCACTCACTTTCTTGTAAATACAGGCTTCTCCAAAAGTCTGTACAAAACCAAATGCTTTATCACACTATCAAAGTGTTTATTCCAACTCTGAGAGGCTTGCACCAGTCCATAAATGGATTGCTGGAGCTTGCACACTTTGTTAGCTCCCTTTGGATCGACAAAACCTTCTGGTTGCATCATATACAACTCTTCTTCTAGAAATCCATTTAGGAATGCAGTTTTGACATACATTTGCCAAATTTCATAATCATAAAATGCGGCAATTGCTAACATGATTCGGACAGACTTAACCATCGCTACGGGTGAGAAGGTCTCGTCGTAGTCAATCCCTTGAACTTGTCAAAAACCTTTTGCAGCAAGTCGAGCTTTGTAGACAGTAACATTACCGTCAGCGTCAGTCTTCTTCTTGAAGATCCATTTATTCTCAATTGCTTGCCGGTCAACGGGCAAGTCAACCAAAGTCCACACTTTGTTCTCATAAATGGATCCCATCTCAGATTTCATGGCTTCTAGCCATTTTGCGGAATCTGGGCTCACCATCGCTTCTTCATAGTTTGTAGGTTCATCATGATCTAGTAGCATGACTTCCAGAACAGGATTACCGTACCACTCTGGTGCGGATCTTACTCTGGTTGATCTACGAGGTTCGGTAGTAACTTGATCTGAAGTTTCATGATCATTATCATTAGCTTCATCACTAATTGGTGTAGGTGTCACAGAAACCGGTTTCTGTGATGTACTACTTTCCAATAAGGGAGCAGGTACAGTTACCTCATCAAGTTCTACTTTTCTCCCACTCACTTCTTTCGAGAGAAACTCCTTCTCTAGAAAAACTCCGAATTTAGCAACAAAAGTTTTGCCTTCGGATCTGTGATAGAAGTTGTACCCAACAGTCTCCTTTGGGTATCCTATGAAGACACATTTCTCCGATTTGGGTTCGAGCTTATCAGGTTGAAGCTTTTTCACATAAGCATTGCAGCCCCAAACTTTTAGAAATGACAACTTTGGTTTCTTGCCAAACCACAGTTCATAAGGCGTCGTCTCAACGGATTTCGACGGTGTCCTATTTAACGTGAATGCAGCCGTCTCTAAAGCATAACCCCAAAAAGATAACGGTAAATCAGTAAGAGACATCATAGATCACACCATATCTAATAAAGTATGATTACGACGTTCGGACACACCATTACGCTATGGTGTTCCGGGTGGCGTGAGTTGCGAAACTATTCCACATTGTTTCAAATGTAGACCAAACTCGTAACTCAAATATTATCCTCCACGATCAGATCGTAGAAACTTTATTTTCTTGTTACGATGATTTTCAACTTCACTCTGAAATTCTTTGAACTTTTCAAATGTTTCAGACTTATGTTTCATTAAGTAGATATACCCATATCTGCTTAAATCATCTGTGAAGGTGAGAAAATAACGATATCCGCCACGAGCCTCAACATTCATTGGACCACATACATCTGTATGTATGATTTCCAACAAATCCGTTGCTCTCTCCATAGTACCGGAGAACGGCGTTTTAGTCATCTTACCCATGAGGCACAGTTCACAAGTACCAAGTGATTCATAATCAAGTAGTTCCAAAAGTCCATCAGTATGGAGTTCCTTCATGCGCTTTACACCGATATGACCTAAACAGCAGTGCCACAAATAAGTTGCACTATCATTATCAACTCTGCATCTTTTGATTTCAACATTATGAATATGTGTATCACTACTATCGAGATTCATCAAAAATAGACCACTCTTCAAGGGTGCATGACCATAAAAGATATTACTCATATAAATAGAACAACCATTATTCTCTGATTTAAATGAATAACCGTCTCGCATCAAACAAGATCTAGATATAATGTTCATGCTCAACGCTGGCACCAAATAACAATTATTTAGGTCTAATACTAATCCCGAAGGTAGATGTAGAGGTAGCGTGTCGACCGCGATCACATCGACTTTGGAACCATTTCCCACGCGCATCGTCACCTCGTCCTTAGCCAATCTTTGCTTAATCCGTAGCCCTTGTTTCGAGTTGCAAATGTTAGCAACAGAACCAGTATCAAATACCCAGGTGCTACTGCGAGCATTAGTAAGGTACACATCAATAACATGTATATCACATATACCTTTGTTCACTTTGCCATCCTTCTTATCCGCCAAATACTTGGGGCAGTTCCGCTTCCAGTGACCAGTCTGCTTGCAGTAGAAACACTCAGTCTCAGGCTTAGGTCCAGACTTGGGTTTCTTCTCCTGAGCAGCAACTTGTTTGCTGTTCTTCTTGAAGTTCCCTTTCTTCTTCCCTTTGCCCTTTTTCTTGAAACTGGTGGTCTTATTGACCATCAACACTTGATGCTCCTTCTTGATTTCTACCTCCGCGGCTTTTAGCATCGCGAAGAGCTCAGGAATAGTTTTATTCATCCCTTGCATATTATAGTTCATCACGAAGCTTTTGTAGCTTGGTGGCAGTGATTGAAGAACTATGTCAATGACACTATCAACAGGAAGATTAACCCCCAGTTGAGTCAAGTGATTATGATACCCAGACATTTTGAGTATATGTTCACTGACAGAACTATTCTCCTCCATCTTGCAGCTATAGAACTTATTGGAGACTTCATATCTCTCAATCTGGGCATTTGCTTGAAATATTGACTTCAACTCCTGGAACATCTCATATGCTCCATGACGTTCAAAACATCGTTGAAGACCCGGTTCTAAGCCGTAAAGCATGGCACACTGAACTATCGAGTAGTCATCAGCTTTGCTCTGCCAGACGTTCATAACATCTGGTGTCGCTCCTGCGGCAGGCTTGGCACTTAGCGGTGCTTCCAGGACGTAATTCTTCTATGCAGCAATGAGGATAATCCTCAAGTTACGGACCTAGTCCGTGTAATTGCTACCATCATCTTTCAACTTTGCTTTCTCAAGGAGCGCATTAAAATTCAACGGAACAACAGCACGAGCCATCTATCTACAATCAAACATAGACAAGCAAGATACTATCAGGTACTAAGTTCATGATAAATTTAAGTTCAATTAATCATATTACTTAAGAACTCCTACTTAGAAAGATATCCCTCTAATCCTCTAAGTGATCACGTGATCCAAATCAACTAAACCATGTCCGATCATCACGTGAGATGGAGTAGTATCAATGGTGAACATCAATATGTTGATCATATCTACTATATGATTCACGCTCGACCTTTCGGTCTCTGTGTTCCGAGGCCATATCTGTTATATGCTAGGCTCGTCAAGTTAAACCTGAGTATTCCACGTGTGCAACTGTTTTGCACCCGTTGTATTTGAACGTAGAGCCTATCACGCCTGATCATCATGTGGTGTCTCAGCACAAAGAACTTTCGCAATGGGCATACTCAGGGAGAACACTTATACTTTGATAATTTAGTGGGGGATCATCTTATAATGCTACTGTCAATCAAAGCAATATAAGATGCATAAAAGATAAACATCACATGCAATCAATATAAGTGATATGATATGGCCATCATCATCTTGTGCTTGTGATCTCCATCTCCGAAGCACCTTCATGATCACCATTGTCACCGGCGCGACACCTTGATCACCATCGTAGCATCGTTGTCGTCTCGCCAATCTTATGCTTCCACGACTATCGCTATCGCTTAGTGATAAAGTAAAGCATTACAGTGCAATTGCATTGCATACAATAAAGCACAACCATATGGCTCCTGCCAGTTGCCGATAACTCGGTTACAAAACATGATCATCTCATACAATAAAATTCAGCATCATGTCTTAACCATATCACATCACAACATGCCCTGCAAAAACAAGTTAGACGTCCTCTACTTTGTTGTTGAAAGTTTTACGTGGATGCTACGGGCTCAGCAAGAACCGTTCTTACCTACGCATCAAAACCACAACGATAGTTTGTCAAGTTGGTGCTGTTTTAACCTTCGCAAGGACCGGGCGTAGCCACACTTGGTTCAACTAAAGTTGGAGAAACTGACACCCGCCAGCCACCTGTGTGCAAAGCATGTCGGTAGAACCAGTCTCGCGTAAGCGTACGCGTAATGTCGGTCCGGGACGCTTCATCCAACAATACCGCCGAACCAAAGTATGACATGATGGTAAGCAGTATGACTTATATTGCCCACAACTCACTTGTGTTCTACTCGTGCACAACATCAACCATAAAATCTAGGCTCGGATGCCACTGTTGGGGAACGTAGTAATTTCAAAAAAATTCCTATGCACACACAAGATCATGGTGATGCATAGCAACGAGAGGGGAGAGTGTTGTCTACGTACCCTCGTAGACCAGCAATGGAAGTGTTGACACAACGTAGAGGAAGTAGTCGTACGTCTTCCTGATCCGACCGATCCAAGTACCGAACGTACGGCACCTCCGAGTTCTGCACACGTTCAACTCGGTGACGTCCCTCGAGTTCTGACCCAGAAAAACATTGAGGGAGAGTTTCGTCAGCACGGCAGCGTGATGACGGTGATGATGTTCTACCGACGCAAGGCTTCGCCTAAGCACCGCTACGATATGACCGAGGTGGAATATGGTGGAAGGGGGCACCGCACACGGCTAAGGAACGATCACGAGGATCAACTTGTGTGTCATGGGGTGCCCCTTGCCTCAGTATACAAAGGAGGGAGAGGGGGAGGTGCGGCCGGCCCTATGGGTGCTCCTGGAGGAGTCCTACTCCTACCGGGAGTAGGACTCCCCCCTCTTGCCTTGTTGGAAAAGGAAGGATGAAGGGAGAAAGAGGAAAGGGGGGCACTGCCCCCCCCCCCTCCTTCCTTGTCCTATTCAGACTAGGGGGGAGGGGGCGCGCGGCCTGCCCTGGCCGGCCCTCCTCTTCTCCCTTATGGCCCATGTAGGCCCAATAACCCCCGGGGGGGTTCCGGTAACCCCCCCGGTACTCCGGTAAAATCCCGATTTCATCCAGAACGTTTCCGATATCCAAATATAGGCTTCCAATATATCAATCTTTATGTCTCGACCATTTCGAGACTCCTCATCATGTCCGTGATCACATCCGGGACTCAGAACAACCTTCGGTACATCAAAACACAAAAACCCTAATTACGATCGTCACCGAACTTTAAGCGTGCGGACCCTACGGGTTCGAGAACTATGTAGACATGACCGAGACACGTCTCCGGTCAATAACCAATAGCGGAACCTGGATGCTCATATTGGCTCCTACATATTCTACGAAGATCTTTATCGGTCACACTGCATAACAACATACGTTGTTCCCTTTGTCATCGGTATGTTACTTGCCCGAGATTCGATCGCCGGTATCTCAATACCTAGTTCAATCTCGTTACTGGCAAGTCTCTTTACTCGTTCCGTAATACATCATCCTGCAACTAACTTATTAGTTGTAATGCTTGCAAGGCTTGAGTGATGTGCATTACCGAGAGGGCCCAGAGATACCTCTCCGATAATCGGAGTGACAAATCCTAATCTCGAAATATGCCAACCCAACAAGTACCTTCGGAGACACCTGTAGAGCACCTTTATAATCACCCAGTTACATTGTGACGTTTGGTAGCACACAAAGTGTTCCTCTGGTAAACGGGAGTTGCATAATCTCATAGCCATAGGAACATGTATAAGTTATGAAGAAAGAAATAGCAACAAACTAAACGATCAAGTGCTAAGCTAACGGAATGGGCCAAGTCAATCACATCATTCTCCTAATGATGTGATCCCGTTAATCAAATGACAACTCATGTCTATGGTTAGGAAACATAACCATCTTTGATTAACGAGCTAGTCAAGTAGAGGCATACTAGTGACTCTCTGTTTTTGTCTATGTATTCACACATGTATTATGTTTCCGGTTAATACAATTCTAGCATGAATAATAAACATTTATCATGATATAAGGAAATAAATAATAACTTTATTATTGCCTCTAGGGCATATTTCCTTCACTGACAAAACTATCAAGCTCAAGGCTACTGAGGATGTCATTCCTACTGAAGAATCTGCTGAAGAATTCATTCCAGAACATGAAGAACGTCGAGCAAATGCACCTGAAGAAAATGCTGAGGAAAATGGTGCTGAAGAAAACGCTGATCAAACTCTTCAACGACAACCAGCTCATCCTCGCATTGCAAAAGAAGTGCAAGTTGAAAAGATCGTCAATGACATCAAAGCGCCAAGTCCTCTCACACGCTCAAAAGCTTCACATTTGTCTAACTTTTGTGGGCAGTGTGATTTTGTCTCTATTACAGAGCCCACTAAGGTAGATGAAGCATTTCTGGAGCATGAGTGGATTCAGGCCATGCAAGAGGAATTACATCAGTGCGAGCTCAACAATGTCTGGGAACTGGTCAAACGTCCAGATCCTCGCAAGCACAATATCATCGGCACAAAGTGGATCTACCGCAACAAGCAAGATGAAAATGGCCTTCTGGTGAGGAATAAGGCACGGCTTGTAGCTCAAGGCTACACACAGGTTGAAGGAATTGATTTCGATGAAACTTTTGCACTTGTTGCTAGACTTGAGGCTATTCGCATATTACTTGCTTATGCTAACCATCATGATATCACTTTATATCAAATGGATGTGAAAAGTGCATTCCTCAATGGTAAGCTTGAGGAAGAAGTATATGTTGCTCAACCCCCAGGTTTTGAAGATCCAAAGAATCCTGACAAAGTCTTCAGACTCAACAAGGCCCTCTATGGCCTCAAGCAGGCCCCACGGGCTTGGTATGATACCTTGAAGGAACTCTTCATGAAGAAAGGCTTCAAACCCGGTTCACTCGACCCTACTCTTTTTACTAAATCTTATGATGGTGAATTGTTTGTGTGCCAAGTATATGTTGATGATATTATCTTTGGCTGTACTGACCAACGTTATAGTGATGAATTTGCCTATATGATGAGTGAAGAATATCAAATGTCTAGGATGGGAGAGTTGAAATTCTTCTTAGGTCTTCAAATTCGTCAACAACACAATGGAATATTCATCTCTCAGGAGAAATACCTCAAGGATGTACTGAGGAAATTTGGCATGCAAGATTGCAAAGGCGTCAAAATTCCTATGCCCACAAATGGCCATCTATGCACTGATGAAAATGGTATTGACTTCGATCATAAGGTATACCGCTCCATGATAGGCTCCTTATTGTACTTATGTGCATCTAGGCCAGATATAATGCTTAGTGTTTGCATGTGTGCCCGATTTCAAGCTACACCGAAGGAATCACACCATAAGGCTGTGAAGCATATTCTTCGATATCTAGCTCACACACCAACACTTGGATTATGGTACCCCAAGGGCTCGGCTTTTGATCTTGTTGGATATTCTGACTCTGACTATGCTGGTGATCGTGTGGATTGCAAGTTAACATCTAGTACATGTCATTTCCTCGGACGATCTTTGGTCTGTTGGTCCTCGAAGAAACAGAACTGCGTACCACTATCTACTTCTGAAGCTGAGTACATTGCCGCTGGTTCTTGCTGTGCCCAATTTCTATGGATGAAGCAAACTCTCAAGGACTACGGCGTCAACATGAAGAATGTGCCTCTCTTTTGTGATAATGAGAGTGCCATCAAGATTGCTCACAACCTAGTTCAGCACTCGAAGACAAAGCACATTCAGATTCGTCATCATTTTCTTCGTGATCATGTGTTGAAGGGCGACATTTCTATTGAGCATGTGAAGACTGAAGAACAGCTAGCTGATATCTTCAAAAGCCCTTGGATGAGAAGAGATTTAGCAAGTTGCGGTGTTAGCTAAATATCCTAGAATCTTCGAATGTTCTTTGAAAAGGACACTCATCCTAACACTTATGCAAAATTGATGACTTAGATGTGCAACACATGAAGAAACGTTTTTCTTCAATCAATGAAGAATAACACTCTTAGTGTGAAGAAATTAACGAAGAATTTGATTCTCACAACCCTACGATAATTGTACGTGGTGTCTGAAATCATCATTCTTATACGGTGGGTCACGCCACCACCAAAAGTTGAAATTCCTTAATTATTCATATTATTCAACTTTGCATTGTCTTCACTTGTCCCGTCATTTTTCTTCATTGGCTATTCGTCACTCTGGGTGAGGAATAGTTATTCTTCACCCCCCCTCTAATTTACCATCAATGCACCGTAATTTTACGTTCCGTAAGTTTTGTCTTATTTCCGACGCAAAAGGGACCGTAAGAAAATATATAATAGCCATAAAAAATATTTTATGTTATGTTAAATTACAAACGTAGAATCATAGTCTAAAATACACATAAACTGTAAATTTTCTTGTCTTATGACCTATATTTTTATTTTCTTATGTCAAATTTTACGTAGTGAATCAATAGAAATGTAACTATTTGAATTCAAAACGTAATTTAATTATGAAATGATCGTAAGATTACCTTGGGTGAAGAATAACTTATTCTGCACCCTGGGTGATGAATAGTAACACTATATATATATATATATATATATATATATATATATATATACACATATATATGAGTTTATGTCCTCTACAGCATTCACTTATTGCTATTTCTTCAAGTTGGTTTTCTGCTACGTGAATGTGATCGGACCCTTACCCTCTATGCTATACTCAACCCAATCTGTTCACAAATTCTTCATGTGCGTTCTATTTGAAACTCGTTCAAAATCTTCATTGTGTCCTTGTCAGCTGAAGAAATTACGAACGGAACTTTAAAACCTATCTTATCGAAATTTTCGGCTTTGCTTCTCAAACCGTTCCGCATCCCATGATACACTTATCCACTCACCCACGATCTAACACGATCTCCACCTCTCACTGCGTGGGTGACACATGTCATGCGAATGAGAAGGGTTAGGGGCACGTTCATCCAATTTCTTCGGGCGAGCAGTTTTTCACCGTGGCTATAAATACCCCTCCTTCCCTTCCTCACTTCTTTTACTCCGCTCGACCTCTCTCTCCAGCTCGAGCTTCTCAAACCCTAGCGCCGCCGCTACATCATCACCGCCGGTGAGGAAGAGCTTCACTGCCTCGGCCTCGTCGCCGACGTACTCGCGCCGACCGTGGACATCTTCACTCCGCCGCCGCCGTAGCCGTCTTCCTCCACCAAGTTAGGGCGTGGAAGATCTGCACAGACAAACTTCACATCTCCTCAGTCCAGTTCGTCGTGTTCTTTGTCCAGGGTAATTAAAAGTCACTTTTACTACCCTCGCTGATTCGAATGATTATCTCCAAAATCTTCAAAGGTGTTTTTCTTCATAGAGTCACACACTAAAACACCTCACATATTATCCGTTCTTGATTCGTTTCTCTAATCCATGATTTTCTTCAAGATTCCTCAAATGTGTGGATTTTTAATCTACACATCTCTGGAACCTAAGACAAAGAAAGCTTAGTGAAATTCTTCAAGACTCATCTGGTCAAATTCCTCAAATTTGTTCTTTTTGAAAACCTTCTGAGAACGCATATGACCTCTCCAAATTCCTCGCAACTATACTCTGTTCACAGGTACACATTTCAGCTGCTGAATCACTAGGTTATCATCAACTTAACTCATTTGCAGCGTTCCTCGAAGAAAAGTTGCATACTTCTTCAGAGAATTCAATTGTTCAAATTCCTCAACTGAAGAAAATGGCTGATGGTAAGAAGCCACAGAAGGGAGGAAAGAGGCCTGAGGAAAATACAGCGTTTGAGATCCCTGATGATATATATGTTGGGTACTGCACACCTACTGAGGAAACCAAGAATGAGCACAAAGTGCGCAAACAGAGGATAGAGAGGAGATGGGCAAGAGAATGGAGGGAGTACAGATATGTCACTCCTAAGTACATGAAGAAATTCGCACTCAATCCTCCATGCCCAAGAGCTCCATTGGCACCTGGCCAAATAGCAGATCCCACCAGCCTCAAGCGCGGTGAGGACTATCCTGATGAATGGGCCAAGCGCCAAGCCAAGCTGGCTAAGCAAGCCAGGGAAGCAATGAGAAAATTCAATGAAGACTCTGCTGCTGCTGGTGCTGCCGCTGCTGAGGCCTCTGCTGTCAAGCCAAAGAAGGCTATGTCTAAGAAGCCTGCGCGCAGGCCAAGTTCCTCAGCAATGCCCTCACGGCCAGAATCATCAAAGTCCTCACAGCCAATTCCTCATGCTGCTCCTATTCCTCCAAAGTCCTCAGCTCCTCCGCCAAAGCCTTCAGTTGTTCCGCCTAAATCCTCAGCACCTGTGCATCTCGCCTCGTGCCAAAGGACTACCGACATCTCCATTGCCTCAGGTGTCTCAGCTAGTTCCTCAGCTGCACCAAGTTCCTCAGCTGGCCCCTCACTTCTGAAGACAAAGGCCACTGCTGGACGAGGTCCTCGCCCAAGTCCTCAAAAGAAGCAAGTCGCTTTCCAAGTGCCGTCTGATGAAGACGAGGCTGATGATGATGAACTTGCAGAAATCATCAGAGACAGGCAAGTCAGGGCCGCTAGAGCCAAAGGATCAGAGGTGCCACTGCTTTTGGATCCCAAGCTGATCCTCGACTACATTGATGATTGGCACAAGGACCCTAACACTCCCTTTCCTGACTTCAAGCTGACTCCTGGCCAGAGTCACATGCTGACCCACTTCATTCAAAAAGAAAAGTGGAAATTTGAGAAGGCCAGGCAGATCAAGAAAGCGCAGTACAAGAAAGAGCGCTATCTAAAGAAAAACGTTGTCTCTATGACAACTGAAGAACTTGACACTATTCAGACTGAGATTAAGAAACTCAGTGATGACTTTGACGCATATCGCACTGATTGGCTTGGAGCCAAGGTTCATTTTGTGAAACTTGCGGATAACTTCACTTCCAATGTTGCATCCCCAACGCAACAGGAAATTCCTCAGGCTGAAGCATCTGCTCAGCCTACTGAAGAAAATGCCAGCACCACTAATGACAATCAGGATGCTGAAGAAAATGTGAGTTCCAGGGCTGATGACTGCATTCCAGCCGTTGAAGAAAGTGCTAGGGCACCCACTAGTGGTGTGCCTGAAGAAACTGAAGAACTCAGGGCAACTGCATCAGTTGTGCCTGAAGAAAATCAACCAAATTCCTCAGCTGCTCATGCACCAACTTCAACTCCAATCCTTCCATCTGCATCAGATGTGAAGAATACCAAGGCTGCAGAGCATGCTGCGGTGAAGAAAAGGAAAGCATCAACTGCTTCAGATTCTTCAGCTCCGAAGAAAATGAAGCCTATGACAAGCTCATTTGCAAATCCGATCGATGTTGTTCCCATCTCAACCAAGCCATCAAAGGACCTTGTTCCTTTTGATGAAGAATATGTGATCCCCAGCGGATCTGATGAAGAAACTCCTTCTGCTGCTTCGTCTGAACCATTGGATGAAGAAATTGAAGTGGATGCGATCCCTTCAACACCTATCATCTCCTCTCTTATGCCTTAGTTAACAGCTGAAGAGGCTGGCGTTGAAGAAATGGAAGATGAAGATGTAGACATTGGCTGCTCCACACCCGTAATCAGTGATGAATTCTGGGAAAGTCAGCATCCAAACTCTCCAATGTTCACACCGCTGCAGCAAATACCTCAGTCGCCTGCACCAACTATTCAAATGGGCTCTGAAGAAACTCATCCCACTGCATCTGTCCATGAGGAAATTCCAGCCACTAGCACTGAAGAAACTGCTGCTACTGAACAACCAACGACGTAGACTGCCACTGAGGAGGAACCAGAAATTCCTCAGCCTGAAGAACCTGCGATTGAGATTCCTGAGGTCGTGATGCAACTCACTGACACTCCTCTGCCGAAGCCAAAGGATCCATTCTCACGCAGGCAAAAGTTCAAGGCTGATGATTTCTTCGGTGAGCACATATTCTTCGAAGATTACAACCCATATTACTCTGCTCGCATTAGGAAGAGGCGTTTCTGGACTGCTAGTCAAGCCAATTTCTATTCCTCGGTGTTGTTCAACAAGGAGAAGATCTTCTACCATGAGCATATTCCTCACGTGGATATGGAATCTCTGCCATGCTTCGCACCAGTCCTCAGTGTTCTTCATGATGCTGGACTGCTAAACTTTTGCTCTGACATCTGTGATTGGAATGAAGAACTGATTCTTCAATTCTATGCAACGCTGCACATCACCGGAGATGCTGAAGATGTGAATTCACGGGTGCTGGATTGGATGTCTGAAAACACTCACTACACTGCACCAGCCTCTGAATTGCTTCATGCTCTACCACTCAGTCCTCCCCTTGAAGAAGCTCGCTGCATCTACAGTGAACCTGATCTCACACATCATTACATGCAGGTGCTGATGAAACCTTTGAGACCAGGTCAGGCACCAAGAACCAAATTCCTCATGAAGGAATTGATGTACGTGCCCAGAACTGTCTGTCGTATTCTTACGAGGACAATCAGTCCCATCAAAGGCCACGACTCATCTGATGAGGAAATTGTTGGCATCATGAAGAATCTGGTATTCAACATCGTTCATGGCATTCTTGTCAATTATCATGATTTCTTCATGAGGACTATGGCCAATGTTGCACTGTCTCCGTTTGAGCTGAAGCCTTATGCACCTTGGATCATGAGATTCCTCAGGACAAGGTCTTCACTCAACTACAAAGCTGATTTCTAGAATCACCTCAGCTACTTGCCCCCATTGAAGTCCTCAAGCAGACATATTCCTCAGTTGATGGAAAGGGCAAGGCACCAACTGTAATAGATGAAGGCATTCGTCCATTGGATGGTGAGTTTCGCAAAGCTGCATCTTATTCCACCAATAATGACTCTGCCACACATGACTCTGCCAATGCACCCAAGTCCACTCCTCAAGCCACTGCTCCGCGCGTGATAACTGACCGTGAACTTCTGCTTAGTCTTCACCAGAAGGTGGATCGAAATCACAAATGGGTTAAGCGTCAGTTTGGTTCACTTCTTCACAACATGACTGCCACACACAATGCAGTGAAGAAAAACCACTACTACCTCCATCAAGTCTTCGGTCACACCTGGGCAATCCTGTCACATCTGTATGGTGAAGAGGATCAGAAGAACATGGGTCTCAATGAAGATTTTGACTGGTCTGCACCTCCACCGAAGAAATTCAAGAAGGTCAAGGTTCCTTCTCTGGTGGCCAGCTCATATTCTTCATCGGGCGACACTGATGAACATGAAGATTTGGACGACACTGCGGCAGGCCCTACATCAACAAATGACCCCAACAACGCTGGCGCTCCTTCATCAACATGATTATCTTCAGGGGCGTTAGTCCTCATTTTTGATCCTTTTGGTCATTCGATGACAAAGGGGGAGAAATATGAGTTAGTCTTCAAGCGGGTCTACTATATGGGCGGTTTTTTTTGCTAAGTTACAACTCTCGTTCTTCTGGAACTTTATTGGATTGAGTTGTAATCATAAACCCGATGGTGCTCTGATACTTTTGATGCACTGTGCTCTGATACTTTTGATGCACTATTCTGCATGCTTATTCCTCGTTAATTTTATTGCATGCATGCTGAATTTCATCAGGCACCATATTTCATCATGCATTTCAAATTCTTCATATTATATGTTAAATGCGTGTACGAATTACAAGATATAGGGGGAGATCTCCATGATTCAACTCTTCAAGTGTGCATTGCTTCAAAAGCAAATTCCTCACTATGCACATCTTCAGGGGGAGTTCTTCTATATCTTGCAATCAAATTCCTCAATATCAGTATTTACACTTCATATGTTTATCCCCATTGAAAACTTAACCTATATTGTCATCAATCACCAAAAAGGGGGAGATTGTAAGTGCATCTAGTGCCCATTAGTGATTTTGGTGTATTGAAGACTTATAGGTTAAGGGACTACTGCGTTTGTGAGTGTACACAGGTCTATAAGTCTATGAGGAGTTTGATATTTACAGGAAAAGTTGACCCCTAAAAATGAATATCTTTGACTAAAGATTTTGGTATTTCTGAAGACTTTCATGAAGACTTTGAAAGTGAAGAAAATGGTGTGACCGTGAAGACTTGGTATTCATTCGAGGAATATGAAGCGTGAAGACTTTTGTTTTCGTAGTTTCATTTTCTCTTTCTTGAGTCATAAGAAACACCATATTGGTAAAGGGGGTCGAGGAAATACTAAGGAAAAATTTCGATGTGATGCTCAACTCAAAATCCTACACCTACCAATCCCTTCGAGTGAAGCCATTGGAAATCTCATACAGTTCAATCAATTTCTTCAGTGACAGAGACGAAGTTCTTCTGGTCTCTGAGGAATTTGTCCTGACTGAGGAGTTAGGAATTCTCCAGTGCGGATTGCCTACACAGTGAGGAACATGATAGCCCTGAGGATTTTGCTACTCAAAATTCCGACCGTTGTTGTGCTATCCGCCAGCTGTCCCAAAATATCTATCCACCTAACTGTCATATAATTGAAGGGCATTTATGTCTTATCATGTCGGGCTGCTCCCTAGGCTATAAATAGCCGCCCCCTACAACCACTAGCTGGTTGGCTGCTCTGAGAGAAACTAACACTTGTCATTTGAGAGAAACCCATCCTCTGAGGACTTTGAGCGAAAGTCATCAAGTGAGGAAAAACCAAAAACCCAAAACCCAAACACCTACAAACCCCAAGTGATTGAGCATCACTGAAGAGATTGATCCTGCGTGGATCCGACGCTTGTTACCTTTGAAGACTGTGCTTCTTCCAGACGGTTAGGCGTCATGGTCTAGAGCATCCAAGAGGAATTGTGGATCGCCGAGTGACCGAGTTTGTGAAGGTTTGGAAGTCGCCTGAAGACTTACCACGAGTGATTGGACGAGGTCTGTGTGACCTTAGTTCAAGGAGAATACGGTGAGGACTGGGTGTCCTGAGCTGCGTGTTCAGGACTGGGTGTCCGGGACTGTGTGTCCTCGAGTTTAAATACTCAGACGCTCCAACCAGACGTACAACTGAGACAGCAGTTGGAACTGGTCTACCAAATCTTTGTCTTCACCAAGCTTACTGGTTCTATTCCCTCAACTCTTCCATTTCCTCATAACTGTGTTGTGTGTTTGTTCATATCTGTGTTTGAAGACTTTGACTGAAGACTTTCTCAATTTCCTCAGTTCAATTTCTTCAGTTTGTTTGTCTTCATCATGTGTTATCCTGTGATTACGCTTCCTGTACTCTGTGCCTGTCTTCATTTCATCATGATGACTATGCTTGTATTCTGTTATGTTTACTTTTGAGTACTTATTCCGCTGCTAGCAGTTCTTCGCTAAGGAATTTCCTCACCGGCAAATTCCTCAGTGAAGAATTTCATAAAAATCGCCTATTCACCCCCCCCTCTAGTCGATATAACGCACTTTCATAGGCATTTCTTGACGTCTACTAATATTACCAATTCTTTGACATTCATCACAAGATAAGACAAACTTACGGGCATCCTTGAAGAGAGTAGGCCAATAAAAACCAGATTGCAATACCTTATGTGCAGTTCTATCTCCAGCATGGTGTCCTCCATAAGCTTCAGAGTGACACTTGCGTAGGATCTCTTCCTGTTCATGCTCAGGTACACAACGTCTAATAACACCATCTACTCCTTCTTTATAAAGATGTGGGTCATCCCAAAAGTAATGCCTCAAATCATAGAAGAACTTTTTCTTTTGCTGGTATGTGAAACTAGGTGGTATGAATTTGGCAACAATGTAATTAGCATAATCAGCATACCATGGAACAGTATGAGAAGCATTTATGACATTTAATTGCTCATCAGGAAAGCTATCATCAATAGGTAGTGGGTCATCAAGCACATTTTCTAACCTAGACAAGTTGTCTGCAACGGGGTTCTCAGCTCCCTTTCTATCAACAATATGTAAATCAAATTCTTGTAACAAGAGAACCCATCTAATAAGTCTAGGTTTAGCATCTTTCTTCTCCATAAGATATTTAATAGCAGCATGATCAGTGTGAATAGTTACTTTAGAATCAACAATATAAGGTCTGAACTTATCACAAGCAAATACAACTGCTAAGAATTCTTTTTCAGTAGTAGCATAATTTCTTTGAGCATTGTCTAGGGTTTTACTAGCATATTGAATAACGTTTAATTTCTTATTAACTCTTTGCCCTAGAACAGCACCTACAGCATAATCACTAGCATCACACATAATTTCAAAGGGTAAATTCCAATTAGGTGGCTGAACAATAGGTGCAGAGATCAATGCTTTCTTAAGTATTTCAAATGCTTCTACACAATCATCATCAAAGACAAATGGTATATCTTTTTGTAATAAATTAGTCAAAGGCCGAGAAATTTTTGAGAAGTCCTTAGTGAACCTCCTATAAAATCCGGTGTGACCAAGGAAACTTCTTATACCTTTGATGTCCTTGGGGCATGGCATCTTTTCAATAGCATCAACCTTGGCTTTATCGACTTCAATACCTCTTTCAGAAACTTTATGCCCCAAGACAATACCTTCATTAACCATAAAGTGGCACTTTTCCCAATTCAAGACAAGATTAGTTTCTTCACATCTCTGCAAAACTCGATCAAGGTTGCTTAAGCAATCATCAAAAGAGGATCCATTGACGGAGAAATCGTTCATGAAAACCTCACAAATCTTTTCACAAAAGTCAGAGAATATAGCCATCATGCATCTTTGAAAGGCAGCAGGTGCATTACATAAACCAAAAGGCATACGTCTATAAGCAAAAGTACCAAAAGGGCAAGTAAAATTAATCTTTGATTGATGCTTGGCCAACACAGGTATTTGAGAGAAACCGGAATAACCATCTAGAAAGCAAAAATGTGTATGTTTGGATAATCTTTCTAGCATTTGATCGATAAAAGTTAAGGGGTAATGATCCTTTTTAGTGGCCTTATTTAATTTGCGGAAATCAATTACCATCCTATAACCTGTAATAATTCTTTGAGGAATCAATTCATCTTTATCATTAGGAACAACAGTAATACCTCCCTTCTTAGGGACACAATGGACATGACTTACCCACTGACTATCAGCAACGGGATAGATTATACCTGCCTCAAGGAGCTTTAGTATTTCCTTTCTCACCACTTCTTTCATTTTAGGATTCAGCCGTCATTGATGATCACAAACTGGTTTAGCATCTTCTTCCAAATTTATTTTATGTTGACATAGAGTGGGACTAATGCCCTTAAGATCATCAAGAGTATACCCAATAGCAGCACGGTGCTTCTTTAGAGTTTTCAATAATCTCTCTTCCTCATGCTCTGAAAGGTTAGCACTAATAATAACAGGATATATCTTTTTCTCATCAAGATAAGCATATTTAAGAGTATCAGGAAACGGTTCAAGCTCAAACACGGGATCACCCTTGGGTGGAGGAGGATCCCCTAGGATTTCAACAGGAAAATTATGTTTCAGAATAGGTTCCTGTTTAAAGAATACTTCATCTATTTCCCTTCTTTCATTCATAAACATATCATTTCCACGGTCTAGCAAATATTGTTCTAGAGGATCACTAGGAGGTACGGCAATAGAAGCAAGACCAATAATTTCATCCTTACTAGGCAATTCTTCTTCACTGTGTTGTCTACTAAATTTAGAGAAATTAAATTTGTGAGACATATCATCTAAACCGATAGTAACAACATCCTTTTTGCAATCTATCTTGGCATTAACAGTGATTAAGAAGGGTCTACCAAATATAATGGGGCAAAAGCTATCTTGTGGGGAACCAAGAACAAGAAAATCAGCAGGATATTTAGTTTTCCCACACAAGACTTCAACATCTCTAACAATTCCCATTGGTGAAATAGTATCTCTATTGGCAAGTTTAATTGTGACATCAATATCTTCTATCTCAGCAGGTGCAATATCATGCATAATTTCTTTGTATAAGTCATAAGGTATTGCACTAGCACTAGCACCCATATCACATAAGCCATGATAACAATGATCTCCTATTTTAATAGAAATAACAGGCATGCCTACCACAGGTCTGTTTTTATCTTTAACACAAGGTTTAGCAATTCTAGCAGTCTCATCAAGGAAATGAATAACATGCCCATCAATATTATCATACAAGAGATCTTTAACAATAGCAATATCAGGTTCAACTTTAATCTACTCAGGAGGTGTATAAGTTTTAATATTGCTTTTATGAACCATAGTTGAAGCTTTAGCATGATCTTTTATCCTAACAGGAAAAGGTGGTTTCTCAACATAAGTAGTAGGAACGATAGGATCATTATAAGTGATAGTCTTTTCTTCAACTTTAATAGGTGCAGCTACTTTTACTTCTATGGGAGGATGATATTTGAACCACTTCTCCTTGGGGAGATCAACATAAGTAGCAAAAGATTCACAGAAAGAAGCTACTATCTCAGAGTCAAGTCCATATTTAGTGCTAAATTTACGGAAAACATCGGTATCCATAAAAGATTTGACACAATCAAACTTAGGTGACATACCTGACTCCTTACCTTCGTCGAGGTCCCAATCTTCATAGTTGCGTTTAATTCTTTCCAATAAATCCCATTTGAATTCAATAGTCTTCGTCATAAAAGAGCCCGCACAAGAAGTATCAAGCATGGTGCGATTGTTATCAGAAAGTCGAGCATATAAATTTTGAATAATCATATCTCTTGAGAGCTCATGATTGGGGCATGAATATAACATTGATTTAAGCCTCCCCCAAGCTTGAGCGATGCTTTCTCCTTCGCGAGGCCAAAAATTATATATATAATTGCGATCACGATGAACAAGATGCATAGGATAAAACTTCTGATGAAATTCCAATTTCAATTGTTTGTAGTTCCATGACCCCGTATCATCACATAGCCTATACCATGTCAATGCATCTTCCTTCAAAGATAAAGGGAAGACCTTCTTCTTAACAACATCTCCGGGTACACCTGCAAGCTTAAATAATCCACAAACTTCATCAACATATATTAGGTGCTCATCAGGATGCATTGTTCCATCTCCTGCAAAAGGATTATCTAGCAGTTTTTCTAACATACCCGAAGGAATTTCAAAGCAGACATTTTCATTTTCATTTTCATTTTCAGTAGGTTCAGTAGGTTGAGGAGCAACTCTTTACTCTACTGGTCGGGGTGAAGATACCCCAAACAAGCCCCTCAGAGGATTACTTTCCATAGTAACAAGTGACAGTAAATTTCAGCACACTATATAAATTTTTCCTTACCAAATTCCACCTACCAAAGGCGCTTCACTCCCCGGCAATGGCGCCAGAAAAGAGTCTTGATGACCCACAAGTATAGTGGATCTATCGTAGTCCTTTCGATAAGTAAGATTGTCGAACCCAACGAGGAGCAGAAGGAAATGATAAGCGGTTTCCAGCAAGGTATTCTCTGCAAGTACTGAAATAAGTGGTAACAGATAGTTTTGTGATAGGATAATTCGTAACGAGCAACAAGTAACAAAAGTAAATAAAGTGCAGCAAGGTGTCCCAATCCTTTTTGTAGCAAAGGACAAGCCTGGATGAACTCTTATATAGAGAAAAGTGCTCCCGAGGACACATGGGAATATCGTCAAGCTAGTTTTCATCACGTTCATATGATTTGCGTTCGGTAATTTGATAATTTGGTATGTGGGTGGATCGGTGCTTGGGTACTGTCCTTACTTGGACAAGCATCCCACTTATGATTAGCCTCTATTGCAAGCATCCGCAACTACAACAAAAGTATTAAGGTAAACCTAACCATAGCATGAAACATATGGATCCAAATCATCCCCTTACGAAGCAACGCATAAACTAGGGTTTAAGCTTCTATCACTCTAGCAACCCATCATCTACTTATTACTTCCCAATGCCTTCCTCTAGGCCCAAATAATGGTGAAGTGTTATGTAGTCGACGTTCACATAACACCACTAGAGGAGAGACAACATACATCTCATCAAAATATCGAACGAATACCAAATTCACATGACTACTAATAGCAAGACTTCTCCCATGTCCTCAGGAACAAACGTAACTACTCACAAAGCATATTCATGTTCATAATCAGAGGGGTATTAATATGCATATAGGATCTGAACATATGATCTTCCACCAAATAAACCAACTAGCATCAACTACAAGGAATAATTAACACTACTAGCAACCCACAGGTACCAATCCCGGACTTGGAGACAAGAATTGGATACAAGAGATGGACTAGGGTTTTGAGAGGAGATGGTGCTGGTGAAGATGTTGATGGAGATTGCCCTCTCCCGATGAGAAGAGGGTTGGTGATGACGATGGCGATGATTTCCCCCTCCTGGAGGGAAGTTTCCCCGGCAGAACAGCTCCGCTAGAGCCCTAGATTGGTTCCGCCAAGGTTCCGCCTCGTGGCGGCGGAGTTTCGTCCGAGAAGATGGCCTATGATTTTTTTCCTCATCGAAAGACTTCATATAGTAGAAGATGGTCATCGGAGGGCCACCAGGGGGCCCACAAGGTAGGGGGCGCGCCCAGGGGGGTAGGGCGCGCCCCCCACCCTCGTGGGCAGGGTGTGCCCCCCCTGGTGAACTTCTTGCGCTCGGTATTTTTTATATATTCTAAAAACGTCTTCCGTGAAGTTTCAGGACTTTTGGAGCTGTGCGGAATAGGTCTCTAATATTTGCTCCTTTTCCAGCCCAGAATCCCAGCTGCCGGCATTCTCCCTCTTTATGTAAACCTTGTAAAATAAGAGAGAATAGGCATAAGTATTGTGACATAATGTGTAATAACAGCCCATAATGCAATAAATATCGATATAAAAGCATGATGCAAAATGGATGTATCACCCATCATCTAATAATTACTCCATAATGCGTTCCTTTAGGCCCAAAGATGGTGAAGTGTCATGTAGTCGACGTTCACATAACACCACTAAGGGAATCACAACATACATATCATTAAAATATCAAACGAATACCAAATTCACATGATTACTTATGACAAGACTTCTCCCACGTCCTCAAGAACAAAAGTAACTACTCACAAGACATATTCATGCTCAAGATCAGAGGGGGATTGAATAGTGTAATAGACCTAAACATATAATCTTCCACCAAATAAACCAACTAGCATCAACTACAAGATGTAATCAACACTACTAGTCACCCACAGGTACCAGAGGATTTGATACAAAGATTGAACACAAGAGATGAACTAGGGTTTTGAGATGAGATGGTTATGTTGAAGATGTTGATGAAGATTGGCCCTCCCATGATGGGAGGGTTGTTGGTGATGACGATGGCTTCGATTTCCCCCTCCCAAAAGGAAGTATCCCCGGTGGAATCGCTCCGCCGAAGAGAAAAAGTGCTCCTGCCAAAGTTCCGCTTCGAGATGGTAGCGCTCCGTCTCAAAAGTCCTCTCTTGATTTTTTTTCTTCTATAGGGCAAATGGGCTTATATACCAGAAGATGGGCACAAGATGCTGGCCAGGGGGCCCACTACCCACTAGGCGCACCAGGGGTAGGCGCGCCCTGGTGCCTAGTGGGCACCTGGGTGGCCCCCTCTGATATTTCTTTTCTCCAATATTTTTTATACATTTCAAAATAAATCTCCGTAAAATTCAACTCATTTGGAGATGTGAAGAATAGGTATCTCTAACATAGCTTTTTGTGTTGGGGAACATAGTAATTTCAAAAAAAAAATCCTACGCACACGCAAGATCATGGTGATGCATAGAAATGAGAGGGGAGAGTGTCGTCTACGTACCCTCGTAGACCGTAAGCGGAAGCGTTATGACAACGTTGTTGATGTAGTCGTATGTCTTCACGATCGACCGATCCTCAGTACCGAACGTACGGCACCTCCGCGTTCAGCACACGTTCAGCTCGGTGACGTCCCGCGAACTCACGATCCAGTTGAGCTTCCGGGAAGAGCTTCGTCAGCACGACGGCGTGGTGACGGTGTTGATGAAGCTACCGACGCAGGGCTTCGCCTAAGCACCGCTACGATATGACCGAGGTGGATTATGGTCGAGGGGGGCACCGCAAAGGGCTAAAAGATCAATGATCAATTGTTGTGTCTCGAAGGGGTGCCCCCCTCCCCGTATATAAAGGAGTGGAGGAGGGGGAGGGGCCCGGCCTCCTATGGCGCGCCCCATGAGGAGTCCTACTCCCATCGGGAGTAGGACTCCCCCCTTCCAAGTAGGAGTATGAGACGGGAAGGAAGGGAGAGAAGGAAAGGGGGCGCCGCCCCCCCCCCTGTCCAATTCAGACTAGAGGGGGAGGGGCACGCGGCTGCCCTTGGCCGCCCCTCCTCTTCTCCCACTAGGGCCCATTAGGCCCAATATACTCCCCGGGGGGTTCCGGTAACCCCCGGTACTCCGGTATATGTCCGAAACCTCCCGAAACACTTCCGGTGTCCGAACATAGTCATCCAATATATCGATCTTTATGTCTCGACCATTTTGAGACTCCTCGTTATGTCCGTGATCATATCCGGGACTCCGAACTACCTTCGGTGCATCAAAACACAAAAACTAATAATACCGATCGTCACAGAACTTTAAGCGTGCGGACCCTACGGGTTCGAGAACTATGTAGACATGACAGAGACACGTATCCGGTCAATAACCAATAGCGGAACCTGGATGCTCATATTGGTTCCTACATATTCTACGAAGATCTTTATCGGTCAAACCGCATAACAACATACGTTGTTCCCTTTGTCATCGGTATGTTACTTGCCCGAGATTCGATCGTCGGTATCTCAATACCTAGTTCAATCTCGTTACGGTAAGTCTCTTTACTCGTTCCGTAATGCATCATCCTGTAACTAACTCATTAGTCTCATCGCTTGCAAGGCTTATAGTGTTGTGCATTACCGAGAGGGCCCAGAGATACCTCTCCGCAATCGGAGTGAAAAATCCTATTCTCGATCTATGCCAACTCAACGAACACCATCGGAGACACCTGTAGAGCACCTTTATAATCACCCAGTTATGTTGTGATATTTGGTAGCACACAAAGTGTTCTTCCGGTAATCGGGAGTTGCATAATCTCAGTCATATGAACATGTATAAGTCATGAAGAAAGCAATAGCAGTAAACTAAACGATCAAGTGCTAAGCTAACGGAATGGGTCATGTCAATCACATCATTCTCCTAATGATGTGATCATGTTGATCAAATTACAACTCATGTCTATGGCTAGGAAACTCAACCATCTTTGATCAACAAGCTAGTCAAGTAGAGGCATACAAGTGACACTATGTTTGTCTATGTATTCACACATGTATTATGTTTCCGGTTAATACAATTCTAGCATGAATAATAAACATGTATCATGATATGAGGAAATAAATAATAACTTTATTATTGCCTCTAGGGCATATTTCCTTCATTTTCAGCTCTAGAATTCCAGCTGACTGGAATCTTCCTCTTTGTGTAAACCTTGCATATTATAAGAGAAAAGGTATTAGAATTACTCCACGAAGTGTTATATTGAATGAAAACACTATAAATGACAATAGGAAAACATGATGCAAAATATACGTATCAACTTCCCCAAGCTTAGACCTCGCTTGCCCTCAAGCGAAAGCTGATATCGATAATCATGTCCACATGTTTAGAGAGAGAGGTGTCCATAAAAACCAAAATACGGACATAGTAGTATCATGATCATTATTATAACAACAACAAAACTTTATCATAAAACTTCTCATGAGCAAGTAACAATTCATCCCAGTCACCAAAGTATAAGGAATAAACTTTTTTGAAAACTAACAAATTATGTTCTCAGTCAACAATGCAATTGCCATTCATCATATTTTCAGGAAGGGTCTCATGTCGGAGTTTTTTAGCAAGTCGACATACTCAACCATCATTTAGTCTTTGATGACGCACTAGTATAGGGGATCAATCGTAGTCTTTTCGATACGTAAGAATGTTGAACCCAGCGAGGAGCAGAAGGAAATGACAAGTGGTTTGCCGCAAGGTAATTTTCTGCAAGCACTAAAATTGTTGGTAACAGATAGTTTGATAGCAAGATATTTTGTAACGAGCAAGTAACGATAACGACAAATAAAGTGCAGCAAGGTAGCTCAATCCTTTTGTGGAAAAGGACAGGCCAAAACGGTCTTTTATAATAAGCAAAGCATTCTTGAGGGTATACGGGAATTTCATCTAGTCATTTTCATCATATTGATTCGATTTGTGTTCGCTCTTTGATATACGAGAACCTCATGAGCATTTTATTCTCATTCACTCTTACTTGAATATGCTCATGGGGAGGGCATAAAGTCTCTCGACCTTTTTTATAGCCAAGACTTCTAGAGTCGAGTTCAAGGACTCGTGGATGACTCAAACCGACTTAAGGCTAGTGATTAGGAGAGAAGAGAGTGAAGAAAAAATAGAAATGAAAAAACAAGGCTCAACAATTGCAGGCTTGAGAGTAGGACCAAGAATTACCAAATTCAAAATAAAACTAACAGAAATCCATGCACGATACATTTGACTGTTATTTACTTGACTAAATTTCTTTCTGAGAAAACTTCCGATCTATTTATCATGTCATAGCAAAACAAAAGAACTCAGAAATAACAAAAAAATTAGTCGACGGACATTCAACTAAGAATTAGCAAATCTCATCCGACTAAGAATTAGTTAAAATAGGTTTTACGTGTTCTCCGTTCCAAAGAACAATATGAAAAAATGGAATAAATATAAAAAAACTTGAAAATAGAAGGAAAATAAAATAAACAAAAGATAACACCATAGGATATACTTAAATGTGGATATGTTTTGAAAAAATGAACATTTTTGGAATTTTAGAAAAAGCTTGAACATTTTTATTAATTCATAAAAAATAAAAAATTCCCGAAAATTTTTAGGAAACTCCAACATTTTTAAATTTGTGAAAACAATGTGAAAACGCTGCCATTTTCTGATATTCTGAACAATTTTAAAAATACATGTGTCTTTTTATAAAATTGCTAAACATTTTCGTGAATTTGTGAAAAAAAGTTTTGAACATGAACAATTTGAAAATTCCTGAACATATTATTTTACCCCAACATTTTTAAATTCCAAATGAGTATTGAAAATTCTGCACATTTTATAAAACGGATCTTTCTGGGAAAAGGTAAAAAAGGAAAAATAGACAAAAGAGTAAAAATAACAAAAACCTATAAAAGAAACAACAAGTAAAGGAAAAATCAATGTGTTGCTGGGAACTCCTATCCAACGGTTTGAGTGCCCGTTAGCGCTGCTGGCGCTTGCAGGCGCCGCGTAGCGGGCCGTTCCAACAATCTGCTGAAAAATCAAACGCGACGATGCCAATGTCAACCGCACCGCGCGCTAACCACTAGACTACAGTGAGGAAACAGATCTAGTTAACCTTCGTTCAGTATAGCATAAGCATATAGTAGTACTATATACCCACTATATAAATTGAATTAAGAAAACATAAATTTGTACAAGAATTCACAAAAACAATGGATTGAAAAAAATAAAAACGTTCGTACCAATTGGGAAAAGTTTGCGGTAAAGGAAAACGTTCGTGAATTCAAAAAAACTTCAAGATTTTGGAAAAAATCATAAATTTTTAAAAAGCATAAAATTGTAAAAAGTTCGCGAGTTCTAAGAAAGTTCGACAAACTTAATTGATTTGAAAAGACGTTCATCGATTTTGAATTAAAAAAATAACGAATTTGAAAAAAGTTTCTGGGGTTTTGAAAAAAGTACAAACATTTTGAATTGAAAAATCACGATTTTGAAAATTGTTCACTGGGTTTTCAAAAAAAGTTCACGGACTTAAAATTATTTCACCGACTTCCATAAAAAAAGTTCAAAATTTTGGAAAAAAAGTTTATCAAATATGAAAAAGGTTCATAGAATTTTATAGAAAAAGCCCATCAACTTTGAATTTTTTTCTCAAATTTGAAAAATGTTCATTAAAATATAAAAAAATCATCCATTTTCAAAAAGTTCATCCATTTTGAAAAAATTCAAAAATTGGAAAAAGATTTTATCCAGTTTTTTTAAAACAAATAGCAAAAATTGAGAAACGTTTGCTCATTTGTAGAAGAAAAGGAAAACAAAAGAGAAACAGTGAAATGATAAGAAAAAGAATTAGAAAACAAACCGCAGGCATCTCGATCTGTAGAAAGAATAAAAGGCAAAAAAAGAAGTAAATTATCACATGTGGCTTGTTGTCCGAGTGGTTGCTGTGTTGCGCTGCGAAGCTTCAGGTCTCAGGTTCGAATCCGTCACCGGATGCCTGAATTGCCAAATAGGGATTTTAAAAACTAATACCTCGCATTGAAAATCATCATGTAATGTAAAATATTGTTCACGCAATTTTAAAAATTCTTCGTGCCATTCATATAATTGTTTGACATTCAAAATTATGTCCATGTGTTAGAAAAATATGTTTGTGAATTTTTAAATAAAATAGTTATAGACTGTAAAATATATTCCTGTAATTTTAGAAAATTGATTTGTGACACTGAAATAAAATTCCTGCTTTCAAAAATATGTCGTGAAAATTTAAAGAAACCTTTATAAAATATATTTATAAAACAATGACGGTAGCTGGTGTTGCCTCAAACCCAACTTAAATGGGCCAGTCCACCTATCGCTCGCACGATAGTTCTACCTAGCTGTTAGGTATGTCCTTTCCGTTTGTTTTTCCTTTTTTACTTTTAGTTATATTTATAGAACTTTTATAAATATGTATTTCGAAAAACATAACTTACATTTTAAAAACTAATACCTCGCATTGAAAATCATCATGTAATGTAAAATATTGTTCACGCAATTTTGAAAATTCTTCGTGTCATTCATATAATCGTTTGACATTCAAAATTATGTCCATGTGTTAGAAAAATATGTTTGTGAATTTTTAAATAAAATAGTTATAGACTGTAAAACATATTAATGTAATTTTAAAAAATTGATTTGTGACACTGAAATAAAATTCCTGCTTTCAAAAATATGTCTTAAAAATTTAAAGAAACCTTTATAAAATATATTTATAAAACACCTAATAGTTTTAAATGTGTTGCTTACCATTATGAAAATATTAGTGAAAATTTAGTAAAATTTTCATGAATTTATAATATGTTCTTTCTCCCAAATGTTCACCTAACATATGGTAAGTATTCCATACCATTCAAAAACACACTCAATGTCTATTTTGTTTTTTAACATTTATTGAAAGAAATGTCCAAAGATGTATTTGAAAAATGATCATCATGTACTCTAAAAATTGAATGTGCATAAAAAGTCTGTTATATGTGTATACTAAAAATGTACAACGTGTATTGAAAAGTTCAACATGTTTTTGGATAAAAAAACATTGATGAAATCTAAATTTTTTTGAGACAAATTGATGAAATCTAATGATAAAAACACATAAACACTAAGAGCATCTTCAGCCGTTGGCCCCCAGGAGGCATAAAAATCGCTCCCTGGGGGCGAGCCGGCGATAGAATCAGCGCTAGGGGCGATTGGGCGTCCAGTCGTCGGTCCCAAGTCGCCCCCGGGCGCCGAGATTGGCCCACTTTCGGAGAATAAAAGGCCTCATATGGGCGGCAATCGGCCCATATTCGGCGTGGTTCGTCATGGCTCGGCGTTCAATTATGAACATAAATATTTTTTTATTACATAGTTCATCACAGAAAATCAAATAGTTCAACAAAATAGTGCAACAATAAATAGTTCAATACAAATTATATCACAAGCCCGGCGTCGCCCTTGAGCCTCCAAAGGTGCTCCACCAGATCCTGCTGCAGTTGATGATGCACCTGTGGGTCTCGAATCTCCTGACGCATACTGAGGTAGGCAGTCCAAGTTGCCGGTAGCTGGTGATCAACTTCGACTAGAGGACCCTGACTGTAGTATAGTTCAGTGTCAAACACTGGCTCTTCCTGCTCGCTCTTGATGATCATGTTGTGCAAGATGACACAGCAAGTCATGATCTCCCACATTTGATCTTTTCGACCAGGTCTGAGCAGGATAGCGGACAAAAGCAAATCAAGATTGGAGCACACCAAAATCCCGCTCGGCATCCTTCCTGCAAGCCTCCTGCATCTTGGCAAAGTGGAACTTCTTACCTCCTGGCACAGCGTTTGAGATAGTCTTCACAAATATAGACCATCTCGAATAGATGCCATCAGCTAGGTAGTACCCCTTGTTATAGTGCCTCCCACTGATCTTGAAGTTCACCGGAGGAGAATGACCTTCAACAAGCTTGGCAAAGACAGGGGAGCACTGCAGCACGTTGATGTCAATGTGAGTTCCTGACCTTTTCATTGCTCGCCAGCAGCTGGGCGAGGGCGGCGAGCACCATGAGATGCTCTTCCTCCTGGACGTTGGCCTCGGCTTCCTCCTCCAGCAGCACGGCGAGCATTTCCTCGTCATCCGAGTCCATCTCGTCGAGGGAGGCAAATCGCCGAACACTTTGCGTGCCGGTGGGCGTGTAGCCGCCGCTAAACTGCCCCTCCGCGGCCGGAAACGGCGGTCGGAAACACCCAGCTACTGGTGGAGGGCCTGCCTCGGCGAACCTTTGCTATTTTTCCGGCGGGGATTGGTTGTCTAGCGGTGAAGGGCGGTGATCGGCACCGGGATACAGCTAGTGGCGGCCGAGGGCGCGGGGGTGGGAGGCGAGACAGGGAAGAAAGACTTGACTTTTCACCTGACGGGATAGGTCAACCGCGCTTTTCTCTTGTGCCGGAGCCCCCGATCGCCTTTAGTGTGCCAGGTTCAGCCTGCGAGCGTCGGGTCCCAAAACGGGCCGAACCGTTGCTTTTCGACGTCCTGTGAACGTGACGGAGGCTTTTTTTTTATGCCGGCGCTGAAAAAATAGTCTGGAAAAGTCTGTTGGTGGCGCGGCTGGAGATGCTCTAAGGGCAAGGAACCGATGGACTGCTAAAGGTTGGCAGAGAGCTCAGGCCGGCCCGCCGTGTGGCCCGGTTGGAATGGAGCACTACGCCAAAGTTGAAGTCGGATTTCTCAAAAAGGAAAAAAGGAAGCCGGAGACTTCGCAGCGAAGGGCACAGTTTTGCAGGCTGCAGCCACAGCGCACAGCGGCGGCGCCGGCCATGGAGATGGAGCATAGTAACAAGATGATGAGGCTCGCGCCACCCGACATCCACCAATCGACGCCAGGTCCAGCGGAAACGACCGCCCCGGAAGCCACGGCCGCGGGGAGAACCCAACACCGGCTGCCGGGGGTTGGGAGAGATGGCGGCGAGGGGTCGCCGGACCGCATCAGCGATCTTCCCGACGCGGTCCTCGGCGAGATAATCTTCCTCCTCCCCACCAAGGAGGGCGCCCGCACCCAGTGGCGCCACCTCTGGCGCGCCGCCCCCCTCAACCTCGACTGTCGTGGCTTCTCCGGCAACCTCCCCGGCGCCATACTCTCCGCCCACGGGGTTCCCGTCCACCGCCTCTGCCTCCCGTCGCTCCTCCTCCAGTACATAGCCGATGTCGCAGGCACTTGGCTCCGGTCCCCCTCCCTGGACAGGCTCCAGGAGCTCGAGTTCTACCTGGAGCTACCAATAACGTACAAATTTTCGTTCTCAAGGTTACAGTTGCTGCAACCACCACCGGCGTCCATCTTCCGGTTCTCCTCCACTCTACGCGTCGCCACCATCAGCCAGTGCCATCTCCCTGACAATACCGTGGAGACGCTTCAGTTTCCCCTGCTCAAGAAGCTTGCGCTCGTGGAGGTTAAAATCTCTCAGGGCTCGCTGCAGAGCATCATCACCTCCGGCTGCCCTGCCCTGGAAAGCTTGTTGCTCAGGACTAGTTTTGACATCCGTGGTCTCAGGATCAACTCCCCTATCCTTAAAAATATAGGTGTTCATTCTAGGTTTGTAGAACTCATCATTCAAGATGCTCCTTCACTTGAAAGATTGCTCTGTCTGAGAATGGATATGAGAATGCGAGTGTCAGTAATCTCCGCACCTAGACTAGCGACCTTGAGTTACATTTCTCAGGATTCACCGGACTCCAAAATCATGTTTGGCTCCACAGTTATTCAGGTAGCTATGCCATGTCCTTTATACTTCTTGCTACATTTTTTTTTTGAAAAAGAAAGATGGCACCAGGCCAACTTTATATTTCAAAACAGGCCAAAGCCTGAGACTGGATAAAGAGTCTTGCTAGGGTACAGGGTACAACC
>NC_041380.1:534771627-534785964 GCF_002162155.2 Triticum dicoccoides | reverse complement strand
GGGCAATAGTAGCTACATGTATGCTACGTTATGGTTCCGAACATCATGGCCCATGTGTGCAGATCCTCCTTGTCACACTGTTTGGAAGTTCTATTGGCCCACAGTCGTATCAAGTTGGCAGCATAAGATCGGGTTTGAGGCTCACTCCAGGTGTTTTCATTGAAGGTGCGATCGTTTCTAGCGTGCCACAAAGCAACAGCAGACGCGGCAAAGGCAATATTCCACTTCCTGTTAAAATGAAGCTGATTGGCTGCATTGGTGACAAAGGACTGAACATCCGGAGAGGTGCAAGCGAGGGGGGCCAGCATCAAGTTGCCCCAAATTGCATTCACATACCGGCATCGTAGCACAAGGTGGTGAACTGTTTCCAAAGCCGGGCAGAGGTCACAGCAGCGCGGAAGGAGCCACCGCAACCCAGCCTTTCTTGGCCATGAGATCCCTAGTGTTAAGGCGGCCCCAAAAAAGTAGCCAGAGGAAGATCCTGTACTTCAGCGGTATGATTGGATCCCAAACCCAGTGCTCATATTCCCAAAGCACCCCTCTGAAGTTAAGCAGACTGTAAAAGTGACCCGTGCTCAACTGTCTCCCGAGGAAGAGAGGCATGCGAGAGTCAGGCATGGAGCTGTCGGGAGTTAGATTCGCAATCAACTGCCTGAGCTGTAAAAGTTGTTGGGCCGCGGTGTGCGACAGGTTTGGATGCAGGGACAGGTGCCATCCCTCGACCTCATATTGTGACTTCACGGAGCAGAAGGGGTGGCGGGCGAACGAGAACAAAACTGGGAACAAGAGCCGCAGGACCTTCTGGAAGCCACTGGTCGTGCCAGAAAGAAACAAGAGCTCCATTTCCGACAGCGCAGCGCGAGGAAGAGATGACTAGAGGGATGCAAGCCTTGAAGCCTTTCCAAATAACAGTGTCACGTGAACTGGCATTCTAAGGTATAGAAACGCTGCAGTACTAGGAGGCGAACCAACGGTAGCATGGAATGTCGGATGACTGAAGAATTTTAGCCACAAACTTGCAAACCATAGCCTGATTATGCGCCTGCAGATTCTTGACCCCCAGCCCACCGTTACTCCGAGGCAAAATAACTTTATTCCAGGCCACATTGCACTGACCCCCTTTCACCTTGTTCTTACCCTGCCAGAAGAAAGCACGAAGCAAGCCCTCCAACTTGTCCAAAGATTCCTTGGGCCAAAGGAAACATTGCATGAAGTATGTAGGGATGCCAGCTAACACGGAGTTAATAAGTGTGAGCCTACCACCCCAGGAGAGAAAAGAGGCCAGCCAGCCAGATAGCCTACGATCAACTTTGTGGATGACCGGCAGCAGCATGCCATGCTTGATCTTGTGAACGGACAGAGGCAGCCCCAGGTAGTTGCATGGGAAAGAGGATACCGGGCACCCTAGCAGAGAGGCAATCGTAGCAGTGGTATCTTCTTGCTACATTTTTCTGTGCTGAAATCTTACATGTCATCTGTACTTACTTATCTCTTAAGTGTTCCATGCATGATGAAGAGATTACGCGTTGTTAGCCTGATAACGGTGGTGCCGACTATCAAGATCTTAGCTGTGCATATGAATTTTAATCTGGATATGGTTATTGAGTTGATGAAATGCTTTGTATGCTTGGAGAAGTTGTATATGAAGGTAATGGTTTGCATTGATACTCTGTGAAGTGGTAGTGTTTGCTGTCCAGATGCTCTTTTGATCTACATGGGAATTCTGAAGTTTGTGGTTTCTCCTGTATGTTCAGATTCAGACAGATTCACCACCAGGAACAAATTTCTGGCGTCATAAACACCGGAATTTTCTCACAGAACATTCGTTTGAAGACCTTAGTGCTGGTACATTACCGAGGCATCCAGGCACAAGTTAACTTTGTCACATTCTTTATACTGAATGCAAAACTGCTAGAGTCCATCCGACTTGAGGTTGATTCCAGGGGTTACAATGACGGATTTTTCGCAGAACAGTGTAGCATGCTTCAGATGGAGAAAAGGGTTTCTAGAGGTGCCCAGCTCTCTGTTACAACTGGTTCTCACAATGATGTTTCGAGCACCGTTGACCTCAGTCATTTGGGTTTGGCTGATCCGTTCGCATATAGATGTTGAGAGTGGGCCTGGCTCCTGGTTGAGTTATTCTTGCGTATCTCATTCTGTGTTTTTGCCCAAGCTTGGTTAGTTTTCTCATACCTGTAGTCTTTCTAACCTTGTGTTATCCCTTAACTTTATGTTATTTAAATACTAAAAGAAAACAGGACCAAACGACGATGGCCAGAGTCAGCTATATTATGAAGATATCATCTGGGGGTGCTCATTTTGATTGTCCACTGGTACACCTCCCAAACTGTTTCATTTGCAGTGAAGATTGTACAGTGTCTTCTCAATGTCTATTGGGAAGCACCGAGGTGTTACTGAATTTACCCAGATTGTATCCATCTGAGTTTGCATAGAGGAAAACCTCTTGCTCTTTCCACCATCTGGGTTCCACTGCTAAAGCTGGGAGTGTTGTGGTAATTAATTATCAAATCACTCACATCTCCAGATTCGATAACTAGATAGTTGTTCTTAACTATCTCGTTTCATGTCTTGCCCAAAGTAATTTGATTAGGTCTTGTGTCTGTACTGTTACTAAGTTTGTACTATCACGAAACAGTAGTGTGATGTTTAAAACATGGTACTTGTGAAGCCGTCAACCATTCCTGGTGATGTCAGTTATATTCAGATTGCGGCGCTCATTTTTATTTTCCAGTTTGAGCATCGTTCAAGTTACTTTAGCAGCTAAACTCCATGGTTTGACTCTATCAAATCGTACACTACATACTTCTCATTTCCAGTTCTGACTGCAGAAAGTTTACACAAGGAATACCAGTTTATCCTTTTTTTTTCGAATAGAGACATGCTACTGAGATTTTGTTATGAAACTAATAACCTGAGCGGCAAAGGGGAAATATTGTCTACTATCCCTGAACACTTTAAGGCTTTGTTTGGCAGCCAGGAGGAGAAAGCCTAGGGCGCTATATCCCAGTAGGGGAATTTCAAGAGCACTTCAGATCCCATCTTCCTTCCCGGGGAGATCTTCTCGATCATTTGGTTGTACAAGGAGAGGAAGAGGAGCGGAACAGAAGGCACTAGGCGAAGGGAGGGAGAGCTTCGTGAGGAGGCGGCAGAACGCTGTCGCGGGAGGGAGACGACGTGTGGAATATTTCCACGAGTGCGGAGGCGTGGGACCTTTACCCAGGGAAATAGCAGGGTTCGGGCTGGCATGGCCCGTGGATTGGGTCGGCCAAATGTCTTTTTGATTTCCCTGGCGAGAGTTCTCACGTGGGTTTCGGGACCTGGAAAGTGGAGGGGATCCCGGGGGGAACCCAGGTAACCAAATGAGCCCTAAATTGGTTTGTTTGGGAGAACACAACTTTTTGGCTTCCGTTGTCGAATCTGTTGGAAATGTTCAGGCATCCAACTCCCAATCTATCGACAGTTTCAACTGCTTTTTGCAAGGCTTCCGTTTCTGCATGCAGAGCATCGCTAAGCTGACGACATGGCCCAGCAGAGGCAAATAAAGTACTCCTATGAATCACGGCAAACCACAGGCCAGCGGCCGGCTGTCATGAAGAAAGCACCAACGTTGATAGTCACGGCGTTTTCCGGTGTGCATTCCCGGTGTTTTGGCGGAGCAGGCTGGGCAGCACGCTTCCACCCATCACAATGTCTCCGGAAGGTAAACTGAAACTCATCTACGACGGAGAGACGTCGTTCCAAACGGGGCTTAACTTACGCGTGTTGCGACACATGGGCCGTTAAAACTGGCAAGGAACAACCGGGGTGGACTGTTAAAATGTCGGCGAAGAACTCAGCCCGGCCCGTCGTGTGGTCTCGTAGTAGCAGATGAAGTCCCGGCCCTGCACTACAAAAAGTGAAGTTGAAGCCGGAGACTACGCAGCGAACGGCACGTCCCTCCCTCTCTGCGGCGGCGCTGACCATGAAGATGGAGCCGGCCGCCGGAAAAAGGCCAAGAACCACCGCTCGGACCTGTGCAAGACCAACAAGTATTGCTGACCGCATCAGCGATCTACCTGATGCCATCCTCGGTGAGATCATCTCCCTTCTTTCCACCAAGGACGCCGCTCGCACCCAAGCCCTCGCGTCTCGGTGGCGCCATCTATGGCGCACCGCCTCTCTTAACCTCGACTTCCGTGGCCTCCCTGCCAATCACACTGATGTCCTCCCCGGCATCATCCTCGCCGCCCACGAGGGACTGGTTCACCGTCTCTGCCTCCCGGCGCGTTACCTCTCAGACAAAGCCGCTGCCATGGAAGCCTGGATCCAATCCCCTGCTCTGGATAAGCTCCAGGAGCTCGACTTCTACCTACTAGAGCTGCCAAATACATGTGTAGATCTGCAATCGCCACCGGCGTCCATCTTCCGATTCTCGTCCACTCTCCGCGTGGCCACCATCAGCATGTGCTCTCTCATGGACTATTCTGTTGAAACACTCCGCTTTCCTCAGCTCAGGAAGTTTGCACTGGTGGCAGTCGACATCTCGGAGGACTCGTTGTGCCACGTTATCAACACATGCTGCCCTGCCCTAGAGTGCTTGCTGCTGAGAACCAATTTTAACGTTCATGGTGTCAGGATCAACTCCCCTACCCTTCAAAGTGTAGGTATTCATGCGAGCGTTGTAGAACTCACCGTTGAGAATGCCCCGTCACTTGAAAGGTTGCTCTGCTTGAAAATGCATATGAAAATGATAGTGTCAGTAGTCTCCGCGCCCAAACTGGAGACCTTGGGTTGCATTTCTCACCATGAATGGGGCTCCAAAATCATGTTTGGCACCACAGTTATCGAGGTAGCTATGCCCATTGTACTTCTTGCTAGATTTCGGTGTCCACAAAGGTTATGTATGTTTTCTATACTGATTTATGTCTTAATATTGTGTTCCATGATTCATAAAGGGTTTGCGCGTTGATAGCCTGACAACTATGGTGCGTACTGTCAAGATCTTAGCTATCCATATGAATTCAAATCTGGACATGGTTATTGACTTGATGAGATGTTTTCCGTGCTTGGAGAAGTTGTATATGAAGGTGATGGTTTACATTGGTAGTCTATTAGTGTGTTAGTGTTTGCTTTCCAGCCGTTCTTTTGATCTACTTGGAGCTCTAAAGCGGTTTATTCTTCCTGTCTATTCAGATTCACAAAAAAACACCAACAGGGACAAATTGCTGGCGTCGCAAACACCGGAATTTTCTCACATCTTATGATATTTGTTTGAAGACCGTAGTGTTGGGATATTATAAAGGCTTCCAGGCACAAGTTGACTTTGTTACATTCTTTGTACTGAATGCAAGATCACTAGAGTCCATTCAACTTGTGGTTGATTCCAGGAATTACAGCCGCGAATTTGTCTCAGGACAACGTGAGAAGCTTCAGATAGAGAAGAGAGCTTCTAGAGGTGCCCGGCTTAGTTTTACGACAGATCGTTGCCATGATGTTTTGAGTATCGTCCACCTCAATGATTTGGATTTGGCCGATCCCTTTGCTTCTAGATGTTGAAAGTGGGCCTGGCCCCTGGTGGAGTTATTCTTGCATATCTCATTCTGTGTTTTTGTCCAAACTTGTCTAGTTTTCTCACATATGTACACTTTCTAACATTGCGTTATCTCTAAACTTTATGTTAATTGTAAACACAAACAAATCAAGACCAAACAACAAACTTGGGGTGCAGATTGTACAGTGTCTTCTCAGTGTCTATATTGGGAAGCACCGAGCTTTTACTGAATTTTCATCATACATCCACACTGCCTGACATTGGGTCTGTAGACTATAAATCCGAAGAGGCCCTATACTTCTTGACGGTATCCTGCACCTTCTGGCTTTCTGCTGCTGAATATGGAGGAAAAGTTCATCTATATAACAATTGACGGTGAAGACTCTGCTCTTGTAACGTCTCCACAAAGAAAGGGACAGCGTGTTCTGGCCACGATGAGGCCACACAAAGTTCTCTTGGGTGCCAACCGTGGTGGCGCCATCGATATCTCTTTTGCACTTGTTCATAATGCAGTCGCGGCCAATGTAAAAATTGTCATATCAGAGGTGCGGACTGGTTTCGGTTTATCTCTCAGTTCCATTGTTTCTGTTTTGAGGGCACACGAAAATTTTCAGCTTTTCTGTGGCGCTATCGGCAAGTCGTGTGGCTTATGGAGGTCTTTGATCGCTGTCACACGGGATACCGTCAATCATTTGAAGTTTTTCCTTCATCTGATATAGAGACATGCTGCTGAGGTCTGATATTGTATTCTGAAACTGATCACGGTACCTGAGCGGCACAGTGAAAAAATTGTTTAAAGATACATTAGTTGGTTTGGGAGTACAAGAGATGTATCATCATACATCCACACTGCCTGACATTGGACTGTAGACTATAAATCCGAAGAGGCCATATACTTCTTGACGGTATCATGCTGTCATCAGTTTCTGCTGCCCCATGCACCTTCTGGCTTTTCTGCTGCTGAATACTCCGTATGTAGGAAATGTTCATCTATATAACAACTGAAGCTGAAGACTCTGCTCTTGTAACGTGTCTCCACAAAGAAAAGGATGGCGCGTTCTGCCCACGATGAGGCGACACAAAGTTCGCTTGGGTGTCGACCGTGGTGGCGCGGTCGATATCTCTTTTGCACCTGTGCATAATGCAGTCACCGCCACTGTACAAGTTGTCATATCAGAGATGCAGAATGGTTTGGGTTTATCTCTCAGTTCCATTGTTTCTGTTTTGAAGGGACAAGGAAATTTTCAGCTTTTCTGTGGCGCTATCAGCAAGTCGTGTGGCTTACGGAGGTTTTTGATCACTGTCACACGGGATATCATCAGTCATTTGAAGTTTTGAAGTTCAAGGCTGGCCCCGACAGTAGTATCGAACGCAACTGTTCCTTCAAAGCTAAGCTCAATGGATACAACAACCATCAGATAAATCTTGAGCTTGAGTCCTTCTCAGTGAAGGTGACTTGGGCGGTGTTGGCAAAACCCTGATGGATAATTCTCATCGTTTAGCTTTTATAATGGTGTTATATATGATCTTTCACTGGATGTATATTTCCACTTGACTAGACAACTAGACATTGCTTAATTTTATGCTGGAACCGAGTATTGTTAAGCTCGATATATCTCTGTTTCAGTCCACCTGGTAGAAGACGACTGTTTTTACGTGCGTCAAACGGTCAAAAGCACCAGTAATTGGTTCCAAACAAAAGTGTCAAATTTATCAGCTGCTAAGACGTAGTCCTAACACACAGCGAAAAATCTAAAAGATCAACAGCAAAAGAACACTTGTTAAATCAAAATGGATATGCAAATTGTCCATGCTAAGAATGGCCCCGGAAACTCACCTGCAGCATCACACATGCCAACTGCAACACCATGTAATTATTGTTGAGGCAGGCACCAATTGAGCATATGCAAATGCAGGCTTGGAGAGTCTCCCCACGGACCATAGCCATGCATGATTTGCACAATTGCCAATGTATGCGGTAACTAAATTAACTCATAATATAGTGTGAGATAACATATCCTAAGCATCACCTAGAAACATAGAAAGTTTTGTATGACAGTTCTGAATGACAGTTCAGAGGACGATCAAGCCATATCCTTTTGCAGTATGGGATATGTATTATACTCTAATTATTTTACAGAACATAACTTTGCATTGATTGTTTCAATTTCCATACATATGCTAGTCTGCACACTTGGGGTTGACCTTTTCAGCCTGGTACTTCCAGTAAGTTGACATGTTGACGATGAACTCTTTTCAGCTAACTGACATCATTGTACAGGACAAGTAGTAAGTCGTCAGAATCCATAAGGGCGCGATTGAAACGTCGTTGCATCGATGATTACAGGCGTAAAATATCCACGTGGAAAATTTGTACGCGCTTCTCGGAGTCAGCCGCTTGGTTGGTTGCTTAGATCCTAAAAAGGGGGCCTTTTTTGCCTTACACCTGGAAAAAGAATACACACCTCCCGCGCTCCATTTCCTTTCCACCCGGATTTTGCGGGTAGCCAGTTTAAGAGTTAATTACACTTTTCATACATGAACTTGTACGGTGCGTACAAATTCATACATAAACTTGAAAACTGACACAAGTTAGTCCTATAACTTGTGTTTTAGGTACATCAAGATACAATTCCGTTACTTACTGTCAACTCTCTGTTAACTGCCCACGTGGCTCACCAGCATGACAGGGCCCGCGCTCTCTGGTGTGTGGGTCCCACATGTAATGTAAAACGGGACGGAGGGAGTAGTAATCATTTATTTATGTTCTGTGTTAATACAATGATTTTTTCATCCCTAGCGATTCTCCCCGTATCGCAGCTTTTTTACGTTTTTACGCAAAAAATATTAAAAGAACACGCACCAGAGTCGCACACAAGACCTCAGGCGCCCATCCCCAGCTCAACAACCACCTGAGCTAACCCCTCATTGCAATTAAGTCATGCGTTAGTATATATTTCACTACCATCTTTAACGTCAGACAAGCTTCAAAAATATCCGACTCCTTATAGAATTTGAGTACATATTTGAAAGAGAAATTCGCCTCACAACTAAATTGAACGGTCGGACCAAATCAAATAATAAACTAACCAATTTTTGGACATTTGTTTATTATGTATAATAGTACAGGAAACATGCTTTTCCAGTGTTTTCCTTGGATTTCTGTACTGGACAATTTTCGCGAATGGATATATGGTGTCTCCATGACCCTCATGTTATACTAGTTACCTAGAACTTATCGGAGGGATGTTTCTACACTTATTTTAACTGAAACAAAAGTTATCGGGGTGTTTATATGTAAGTTATCAGATATGTGAGGAGTAAATTATTCTGCTATTTACACAAGAGTTATCGGGGTACATTTTTAATTAAAAAAATCCCCGATTCAAAATTATCAGGGGGCTTGTGCATAAGTTATCAGGTCTGTAATGCGTTATAGGTCAAACCATTTGTTTACTATTGACCCCCCCCCCCCTCAAAAAAATATGATATCATCTTAGATTATCCTTATTTCAAAAGTTCAAAATGTTTTATAGGTCAAACCATTTGTCTGAATGAAATTCGCTTTCCGATAAAAACGTCCTGACAACACCTTCGAAACTAGATTCCATGTTGGATGACTTTTTTTGAGAGGGGGGGGGTCAATAGTAACCACGACTGGGCTAAGTAAGTTATCGGCTGTGATGTGCACACGTTACCATTCTAATTAGGCAGAAGTTACCAGGTATATGTTTTTCAACACATTTTTTGTCCGGGTCAAAAAAGTTACTGTGATGTTGGTACGTGAGTTATCAGCTCTGTTGTGCATATATTACCATGCTATTTATACAAAAAATTATCGAGGTATGCTTATTTTTTTATTATTTTAAGGTCAAAAGTTACCGTGGTGTTCGTACATGAGTTATCGACTGTGTTGTCATATATTATCATGCTACTTACAGACAAGTTATCTGGATATGTTTTTCAGCAACATTTTTCCCATTTAAAAAGTAATCATGTGTGTTATATGTGAGTTATCAGCTCTACTGTGTGTATATTATCATGCTAATTACACACAAGTTATCGGGGTATATTTTTCAAAACTTTAATCCCATTCAAAATGTTACAGTGGTGTTTGTATATAAGTTATCAGCTATTATGTCTATATTACCATGATATTTACATAAAAATCACCGAGTATGTTTCAACAATTTTCATCTAGAGGTGAAAAGCTGTCGTGCTATTTGCACATGAGTTATCAGATCGGATATGCGTATATTACCATGTTATTTACATCAAAGTTATCGGGGTATATTTTTAAACAACTTTTATCACGAGGATGAAAAGTTACCGTGATGTTTGTACTTGAGTTATCAATTTTGATGTGCGTATATTATCATGTTATTTATAATGAAGTTACCGCGGTGTTTATACGTGAGTTATCAACTTTTATCCTGCTCATTTTTCACGCACGCATGCTTGGCACGTAATAGGCACGGCTCGACACACGACTAAACGGGTCGTGTCTGCCTGTTGCACGCCGTGCGCCGTGCTCTTCCTTTGAGATGAGGACTAACGTCTGTAGATAAGATCATGAAGGTAAAAAATGTCATATGTTACCGTATATTGCAACGACAAGGTCATGGGCGAATTACCATGCTTAAAGTTTAGGTGATTTACGTAACAGATGGAGGTTTACCTCAAGTTGCGTTGGCTTAGTTGGTTATTGGCTTTCCTATCATCGTAGGGGACGTGGGTTCGAATCTCATTCCAGATTATTTTTTCTTCCGCCTAAACAACAGTAGCTCAATTTGTGGGCGGGTCCACCTTAAATGCAGCAGTGATTGACGTGCGGTCGGGCGGGAGAGAAAAATCGGATCTTAACTGCAGTACAGGTCAACGTGCGAGCAGGAGAGAAAATCGGGATCCAATCTGCGGGCGACCAGATTCGGCGGAAAAAAGGAAGGGGCGACGCGTGCAGGATGAGGATCTGACGGCGCGCGAGTCGTTCGGATCTGATGCAAAAGTCCGGACGACTGGATTTTAGCTTTTCCGTTTATTTATTGCTCATGATATTATATTTGGCCAACTTAGGCGTTTCGAGCCATGTTGTTTGGTTGAAAGATATTTTTTACAAAGTCAAAGGACAATGTTGAAGATGTCGAGCACATTAGAACATCTACAACCAGACTTCGCAAATCCGGTCTCTTAAACGCCCACAGACGGGCGCGTCCGCGGACACTGACCGGTCACATCTTAAATTTCTCTTCTCACAACCAGACATCTCATCTACCATACCTCAAACCCATACAAAGTCATGCAACTACGTAAACGATGTATTACACATATCGTCCGGCTACCACATTAAGACATGTCATCGGACTACCAAAACTTGGCATGTTCTACCTACATACTAGCTATGTAGAAGATCATCCATGGCTAGTTGCCCTTCCCGGCACCCTTGCCGCCCTTCTCACAGAAGTAGTGGTCGAAAGCATGGTATGGATCTAGCAGGATTTGCTCATCACCGGAGCTGTCCGACCCATCGCTGTCATCCTTCTCTCCTTGGGTGTGGCACAGACTACCCGATTCTACTCTCGGGCGAGGGCGTGCGTGTTCCTCGGCAGCCGCTAGGGATGGCAATTTCGGCCATGGGTATGGGTATCCGCGGGTACCCTATCCGAAAATAGTGGGCATGCGCAAGACTTGGCAAGATTTTGTATCCATGGGTAATGGGTATGCATACCCGCAAAATATATGGGTAGGGCATGGGTATGAGATTGCGCCCATGGATAACCCAATGGGTATCCAGAAAATATTAATAAATAAAAATAACTCCTATGATATATGGGGTCTACATCCAACTCATATTCTCCAACTCTTAATTCCTTATTCCCTAAACCAACCATAGCTAATAGGCTCCCAACAACCAGCTCACACTCCTCCTATGTCCTATGTGACTCCTCGAAATGATGAAATCTTGACTCATCACCAACACACTCTCTTTCAACTCTCGAGCTAGCAAACCCCAGTTCCCGTTGTCGCCTTCCACTATGTCGGCTTCCACCAACCCCTTATCGTAATCCCTTGTCGGCTGGAATTGGCCACACACTACAGGACATCGTGTCGGTACTAGATTGATTGCCCGTCATCACTTGAATATTACACTCATGTATGTACTTCTTTAAAATTTAAATGCTATATATGTTGTACCCATTGGATACCCATTGGGTATAGGATACCCGATGGGTATGGGCATGGATGTCAATTTATGCCCATGGGTATTGAAATGGGTGGGTATAGAAAATTTCTATGAGTATGAGTTTGGGCAAGAGGAGGTTGTACCCACCCATACCCTACCCATTGCCATCCCTGGCCGCCGCTTCTTTACAATGTGGGCGTAGATGCCTTCCTCCTCCGCGGCGGCGCGCGCCGCCGCATCAGCCACCTCCGCCGCCGCTATGTCAGCAACAAGGCGGGCCTCGGCTACTCTCATCCTCTCCTTCCCATGGCCCAGACGTTTAAGGCCGGTTTGATGCGCCGTTCTGGGTTGAGTTTTTTTTTACCGATCACTGACCGAGCCATCCGTCGCCCTAGCATATAAAGGGAGAGGGTTGAGGCGCCCGGGTATCGATTTACTCTTGCCTATCTCATTTCTCGTCATGCCCAAACTAACTTGACTTGACGTCGTGCTTGTACTGGCAATACACACTTTCTCTGTATGCCTATCAGCACCATCACGCAAGTTGTTTGCATTATTGGGCGTATCTGTCGATATATCTTGCTTTTCACCACAAAGCAGGAAAAAACAAAACCATTCACATGCATACGTACACAGTGGCGGAGGACGAAAAAAATTCTAGGTGTGGCGACACGCCGCGGGGACGTATCTGGTGCACCGGGGTAATTGGTGCTACCGGTGCACCGGACCCCGTTGCACATTCAAAACTGTTTTAAAAATTTGGAAAAAAATTCGTGTATTGATACAACATCAAAGTATGTTGTCACAAAATTCAAATCAAAATTTGAAATATTGCCCGAGATACAAAAACGAAAAATTTGACATTAATGTGCTAATGGGCCAAAACTAAAGCCTAACTTGTGTTATGTACTATTGACTGTCAAATGTGTCATTTTTTAATCTCAGGCAATGCCTCGAATTTTGATTTGAATTTTTATGACGACATACATTGATGTTGTTCTAATGCACTAATTTATTCCGAATTTTTTCCGCATATTTTTGAATGTGCAATGGAGGACCGGTACACTGGTAGCACCAATTACCTCAGTGCATCAGATACATCCTTGAAAACATGAAGGTTTCGCTAGGGTTGTTGCGTGCGCCGGAGTGCATCTTGGGTCGCTGGGCTGGCTTCGTGCGGTGTGGGGCGATCGGTTCAGTATCGGTGGTTCAAGGCCTCATGGGCATGTGTCTGCGTGGCCCATTCCAGTAAACAGTGACTTTTCTAGTGATACGACAAGTCAACGAGGCAACGAGTGTAGCCAGCCAGCCGATAGCACGTTATGCGTAGGTATACATTTTCTTTTGCACCGCATCAAGGTATGGCGGCTGCCACCCCTCGCCCACCGGGGTCCTCCGCCAGTGAACGTACATACTCCTACAATAATACTACCTGCAGTATAAAGCACATCACAACTAAAGCAAAGCAGATAATGTATATAGGGTGGTATAGCGGCGCACATATTCTCACCACAAATGAAATGCTCATGCAAGTTAACTATTGGCCTGTTGCTCGCGGACGAATATACCCGCACAACTCGTCAAGGAGCAGGAAGAAAGTGTGCGTAAAGGTGCGCGCGTTATTGCTCATCCGCTCGTCAGGTTAGCTAGCATGTACAATCAATCCTTGCTAATTTCACTTGCACAATAGGAACCACACATAAAGAGGGGTCAATGTATTACTTTGCAATCAAGATGTGTTTACTTGAGGCGTTTATAGGATCTACAATGCGAAATGAGCGGCCACAAGAATATTTTCTGTACTCGAGGCATCTAAGTAGAGATGGCTGGTGCAGCTTGACATCAAGTATTGCGTAATAAAGTGGTCAATCGACATAGAATGTGTCACACCTAACCAGCGGGTTAGTGTGTCCTAGAGCTGGCTGGTGGGCCCAGCCAGCTGGCCAGCCAAGTGGCTGCGTGTTTGTGCGTTAAAGGGTGGCCGCCTGTGGCCGTGAGGGGATATGCGTGCGTTGACACTTCTTGTACCTGAATCCTTCCTCTGCAATCCATCCCTCCTTCCTCTCCAAGTCACTCTCTCCTCTCGTCCTCGAACTGGATCCCCTTCTCCTTTCTTCCTTCCTGGGGTGTTACAACTGGTAATCAGAGCCATCCTCCGCCGAATTTTTTTCTTCCTTGCGTGATTGGGAGTCGGTAACATCCACCGCGCCGGTGTGGTTTGCTTCGGCGAGCCGCACGAAATCCGTCGTGGGGTTCGACACCCTTTCCGAGCAGGACCTCGGCGGCAACGCGGCAAATTCTCGCCGCCATGGACGAGGGGAACACCAACATCACCAAGATGCTGGAGACGCTGCTCGCCAAAATCGACGACCAGAAGGTAGCGCACGAGAAACAGATCGAGCTCCAGGCCGCCTTCAACGCGCAGATCTCGCAGGAGATGCGCGGCCTCTCGCGGCAGCTTGATCTGACCCAGGCGGACCTCAACCTCACGCGCAAGACGGTGGAGGGATCGGCCTCTCCGTCCGGCTCGGTCACCATGCATCCTCACCAGCACGCGCAGCAACAGCAGCAACCTCCACCCCCCCTCCTCCTCCGCCCCCATCGC
>NC_041380.1:534701448-534771529 GCF_002162155.2 Triticum dicoccoides | reverse complement strand
GCCCCCATCGCGGCGCCCCGTACTAGATCCGGCACGCCCGTCGTCTTCGCACGCGCGTCTGGGCGACCACCGCCCACCCCTCCTTCCCGTGCCACCACAGGGCGGATTTGTCGCCGCGCCGACCGCGTCCCCGACGGGCTACAACAACAACGACTACCACAAGCCCCCGAAGCACAATTTTCCCAAGTTCGACGACACGGCACCATACTTGTGGCTGGACCGCTGCCTCGCCTACTTCGAGCTCTACAAAGCGACTGCCCACCAGTGGGTCGCCACCGCGGCGCTCTACATCGATGGCCAGGCCGCGCACTGGCTTCAAGCGTTCCGCCAGATGCATCGCAACATCACATGTGACGTCTTCACGTCGGCGATTTTGGAGGAGTTCGGCGCCGACGAATTTGAGGTGGTGATGCACAAGCTGCTCCAGCTCCGCCAAACAGGCACAGTCGCCGAGTACCGCGCCGCGTTCGACGAGCAGATGTACCACTTGCTCGCGCTCGATCCGTCGATCAATACCAAGTTCTTCGTGACGCAGTTCCTCCTTGGCCTGAAAGACGAGCTGCGTGCACCGGTGCGCCTCCAGGCACCCTCAAGCATCACGCGCGCCTCGGTGCTCGCGCGCATCCAAGAGGAAGAGCTGGGCACGACCCGCGCGCGACCCCGTATCACACCCCCGGGCCGACCACCACCAACAACAGCCGCAGCGGCACTGCCACAACGTGCCGTGGCCGCGCCCGTTCGCGCCCAAGGAGACGAGTACGCGCGGGAGCGGCAACTACGCGATTTCCGTCGCGCGAACAATCTCTGTTTCAAGTGCGGCGACCGCTACTCCAGGGAGCATGGTTGCGCCCAACCCGCGCAACTGCTCACGATCAACGTGGGAGACCACGGGGAGGTGCTCTCGGACGACACCATCCATGCCCTGCAACTGCTCGACGAACCGGGCCCGGTGGCGCAACCCCCTGCCTTGGCCGCGGACGGACCAGAGTGTTGTCTGCTCTCGTCGCAGGCGCTCGACGGCACAGATTTGGCGACGGCGATCAGGTTGCGCGCACTGGTGGGGAACCAGGTCATGCTCCTGCTGCTCGACTCGGGTAGCACCCACAGTTTCGTCAACAAGGCGTTCGTGGATCGCCTCGGTCTCACCACGCAGGAAATGCCGCCGACCGAGGTGCGTGTGGCCAACGGTGACAAACTCACCTGCAACCGCATCGTGCCCGGCCTCAAATGGTGGCTGTAGGGCCACACCTTCGAGACGCCCATGCGCGAGCTGGAGATCGGCGCGTACGGCGGCATATTGGGCATGGACGGGCTCGCCCAACACAGCCCCATGACATGTCATTGGCAAGACAAGTGGGTGAAGTTTCTGCATGACGGCGAAGAAGTCACGCTCCGCGGGGTTCCAACCAAACCGGCTACTACGCTCAAGGCAGTCAGTCCCGAGGAGCTGCGCAAGATGATCGCCGGCAACGATGTCTGGGCCATGGCCATGGTGGACACCTGTGGCCCTCCAGCGCGCCAGGTTCGCAAAGGCCCAAGTCAAACACCACTGGCAGACCTGCTCGAGGAATTCACCGACGTGTTTGCGGCACCGCAAGGGCTCCCTCCCCATCGCCAGTACGACCACGCTGTCACATTGGTGGAGGGCGCGGTCCCCGCGAACACGCGCCTGTACCGCTACTCGCCGCTCCAGAAGGACGAGATCGAGCGGCAGGTCAAGGAGATGCTGGATTCCGGCGTGATCACGCACAACGTCAGTCCCTACGCAGCGCCAGTGTTGCTCGTGAAGAAGAAGGACGGCACCTGGCGATTCTGCGTCGACTACCGTCGCCTCAACGACGCCACGGTCAAGAACAAATTTCCCCTTCCCATCATCGACGAGCTGCTGGACGAGCTGGCCGGCGCAGCGGTGTTTTCCAAACTGGACTTGCGGGCGGGCTACCATCGGATCAGGATGCGGGAGGAAGACGAGTCCAAGACGGCGTTCAAGACACATCATGGGCATTTCCAGTTCAGGGTCATGCCGTTCGGCCTCACGAACGCACCTGCCACTTTTCAGTGTCTGATGAACGCCATCTTCGGTAAGTATGTCCGCAAGTTCGTCATCATATTCTTGGATGACATCTTGGTCTTCAGCGAGACGATGGAGGAACACTTGGAGCACCTGCGCCTCGTCTTCGAGCTGCTCCGAGCGCACCAGCTGTACGTCAAAGAATCCAAGTGCACGTTCGCCTGCGACCACATTGACTACCTCGGCCATGTGATCTCCAAAGAGGGCGTGGCCACGGACAAGGAGAAGACGCAGGCCATGGAGCAGTGGCCAACACCGACGAACGCCACGGAGCTGCGCGGGTTTCTGGGCCTCACCGGCTACTACAGGAAATTCGTGCCGCACTACGGCATCTAAGTAGAGATGGCTGGTGCAGCTTGACATCAAGTATTGCGTAATAAGGTGGTCAATCGACATAGAATGTTGTGAACGTTTGCCTTATGATGTTGTGGCACTTAGTAATGCAACCTGCGTGGTACACCGGTACTTGCACATGTTTCAGACCGCAAGGTTACCAGAGTCTGTTCCTCAAAGCCGACAGACATGCAGAACAAAAATTAGAGAAACAATCATCAATCAGTGATAAGATGAAGATTTCACCACTTCCATTATGTTCGCTAATATTAGCTAGTAATCAATTCCTTGTTGCTCAGAATTTCATATTTGGCCGATTAGGGCGTTTCGAGCCATGTTATTTGGTTGAAGGGTAGTCTTTATAAAGTCAAAGTACAATGTTGAAGGAGTCGAGCATGTTAGAGCATCTATAGTACACCCCTTAAATCGCGGAATTGAAAACACGGTTTTCAGTCAACACATTTTAAGGATCGGTTTGAGCTGCAACCGAACACACCCCTTAAACTCGGACCGTAAAACCGAATATCCTTCCCCACGTCTTCTTCTTCTTCTCGCCCATGTTCATAGTCACCTCCCGCCTGCGTTCATAGGCAGCTCCCGCCGTCTGCCGTAGTTGCCGAATCGATCCAGGAGCCAGCTCCACCGTTGCCGGATGGATCCAGGAGCTAGCTAGCTCGACCGTGGCGGGATGGATCCGGGAGCTAGCTAGCTCGTCCATGGCCGGCTGGATCCAGGTAGCTAGCTAGCTTGTTCGTGGCCGGATGGATCTAGGAGCTTGCTAGCTAGCTAGCTAGCTCGTTCGTGTTCGGGTCGATCCAGGCTTGCTAGCTAGCTAGCTCATCCTTGGCCGGATCGATCAGGAGCTCCTTCGTCGCCGTAGCTGCTCGAGTCTCTAGCCGTTGTTCCTGCGATCTACTCCGCAGGCCGACGCCGCAGTAGTTGTAATAAACGGCGAGTTTCCGGCGAGTTCCGTGGCGGAAGGTCACCGGAGCCCGTGTGCGCATGGCGGAATTTTCTTGTTGCGTAGCGTTGACGGTTTTCAGTCCTTTTTATATTTTTTCTCTAAATCTGTAAATAAAAAAGTCGTGGGGATGGATTCTCAGGGGCCTGCAAAGTTTTTGCGGGTTTGGCCACTTTTACGGGCTTTATTCCAGACTTTTTTGACACCGCGAAATTAAAAACGTAGATTCTTACGGGTTTGATTACTTTTAAGGGTCTGCTAGAGATGTTCTTAGCTGTTTGGATCCGTGGATATTGAAAAACTGGGTTTGGTAACTGTGGGAACAAAAGTGAGTGGGGCATCAGTTTACTCTTGCCTATCTCATTTCGCGCCATGCCCAAACTAACTTGATTTGACTGAAAGATCGTAGCCGCTGAAACCACAATACACACTTTCGCTATATGCGCATAAGCGCCATCACGCAAGCTGTTTGCGTTATTGGCCGGAGTGGGAAGATAAGGAGCTTTGATAGCTTATATCTGTCGATATCTTGCTTTTCTTTTTCTTTTTTTCATGGGGGATATCTCGCTTTTCACCACAAAGCAGGAAAAAACAAAACCACTCACATGCATACATACAATAATACTCCTACTACCTGCAGTATAAAGCACACCAACAACTAAAGCAAATCAGATAATGTATATAGGCTGGTATAGCGGCGCACATATTCTCACCACAAATGAAATGCTCATGCAAGTTAACTATCGGCCTGTTGCTCGCCGACGAATATACCCGCACAACTCGTAAAGGAGCAGGAAGAAAGTGCGCGCGTTATTGCTCACCCACTCATCAGGTTTGCTAGCATGTACAATCAATCCTTATTAATTTCACTTTCACAATAGGAACCACACATGTCAAATTCCAGCATCCATCTTTCGCTTATCGGGTAAGCTACCTCCGTGGGGTTCTAGGCAAGCTGAAATACTACATCAAGAGGAGCTTTTTTTTCGACAAAAGGTGTTTTTATTAACTTAAAATGTACTCCCTCCGTTCGGTATTACTTGTCGCAGAAATGGATATATCTAGACGTATTTTAGTACTACATACATCCATTTCCGAGACAAGTAATTCCGAACGGAGGGAGTAGCATCAAGAGATACAACTATAGCGAGTATACCCGGTCTCTGCATAAATAGAATGCGCACAGTCAACTCTAACACACACATACAAAATATCACGCCGACAACTAGCAAAATCATTGAAGACCGAAGCTATGCCTAGGCGGAAGGAAAAAGAAAAAAGAAAGGAAATGATAAAAACAACGATGGACGACATACAACATTGACCATCGGCACCAACCATGTTATGACAACACAAGGACTACAAAGATGGTTCTCTAAAAGCAATGTCTCTAGAAAGAAAACGATGTGCAAAAACATCGTTGTCACCCGATCCAAACCCTTGAAGATCAGATCGTAAGTCTTCACCCTAAAGATCAAGTATGAGTAAACTCCGAACAATGCCATCATCATGGTAACAACACAGAGAACACATCCATTACCATGTATAACCAAACGTCCCGGGGCAATATGACATGTTAATCATTGTTGTATAGGCTTCCAATGGTCACTGTTTCATGTTGTCAATCGTGCTTTCTTTTTATATGGTAAGTACATGACCTATCACCCCGGAGCAATAGGCCATGTTTTTCACCCCGGGGCAACATGCCATGTTTTTCACCCCGGAGCTCGAGATGAGGTAATCAAAATGTACCACCCAATCAAAGTCATATTATGTTGTCTCCTTCACTTGCGTCTGATCACTACAGTTGCATAGGCGCAAGGTCCTGATGATGGGTTGACGAGCCATGGCGAGAGCCGCTCCCTACAACACGACGGGGTCATTGACAGGGAGGAAGGAAATCGCCAGCGCTAAAATCCCAATTCCAGGATGATTTAGAGGCCCTACAACATCCTCGCAAGTACCAGCCCATGGTTGATTTGCATCAAACGACAACATCACACGCTGCCACTAGCTCTCCGTCCTCGACGCAGACCGTGAACCATGTGACGCGGGAAATTGCCGTTCTCGCCAGATCAGAAGGTCAAAACCCCTCAAGCGATGTCATTCGACTGTTGCCGCTACCACTAGGGTCGTGCGCAATGTCAGCTAGCAGCATACTGCCGGATCCATGATGCCACCTGCCTTGCATCATAGTGGAGGAACACACAGACCGCCACCTCCTAGTGGGCAGCAAGGGTGACGGTCGCGACATCTATAGCTTGATCACCGGTCCACTGCCTTAGCCCGATGCACCCTTGCACCATAGGGGCACCCGTTGCTCGAGGCTGCACCACGATCCAACGCAGTCGTTGCAATCTCCACCTTGGTGTCTAGTTGCTGCTCGTATGTCGTAAGATCACTTCATAAACGGCATAGGAGCGGTGCCCCGCTGCCGCCATCAGCCACACGGGAAAGCCGACAGCGCCGCTCGGCGGCGGCGAGGAGAGGATCAGATAGCCGCCCGAATTGCCCAGTGGACGACGCGGGGGCAGTTCAACCACACCAAGAGGAGCTTAGATTAGTATAGAGACGTCAATGGAGGAATTTAAGACTCTTAATTTATTTCATCCGAGAGGCCATTTGGACAATCTTGTGGCCCGAAACAACCTAGTCACCACGCATAGTGTACCATAAAGAGAACACACCAAATTTTAGAAAAGAATTCTATGAGATCAGGTCTCACGCAATAATGCTAAACATATAAAAAGTTACACGCAATTACATGCTGATTAGAATTTTTTCCATCTATTGACCAATCATAAACTTGCACCCCCCCCCCTGATTTTCAGGGGGGTGTGCCGTCTCGCCACCTATTGACCAATCAAATTAACTCTCTTTGTAAAAACTTGTAACTCGTTTGTACGGGTTAGCAGGTGATACCTATCCTGATGGATGACACGTGACATTTGCAAATCACAAAGCATCTACCCCACCCCCACTTGAAATCAGAGGCGAGGGAGAGATTAGATGCTTTGTGATTTGTGAATGACACGTGTCATCCATCAGGGTGGGTCTCACCTTCTAAACATGAGACCTGGTCTCATATAATTTTTCCCCCAAATTTTGAGCATAACTTTGGTCACGGAATTGTCTACAAAATATAACTTATATACACACCTGGTGTATTTATTTAGGCATATAATTCATAATTTGTTAATAAAACTAATGGTGAAAGTTATGCTGAAAAATTGAGGGAGTTCAAGGAAATACCATATATAGCACCTAGCACCCTGATATTCCTCGCCCCCCATGGTTGGCGTCTTCTAGGGTTCCCAAGAAGGTAGCAATTTTTTTTTTTGAAAATGAGATAAACTCTTGACCGGTTAGCCAGTTAGAAAAGCCTATAGGGACTCGACGGTTTTCTGATGTTTGTTGAGGGATGAGTAGCACACAAGACGTCATTGATTGTCGCACAATTTGTTCTATGAACTAACTTAATGTAGAAATTGTTGCCATAAAAACACGACTATGAATGCCAACACGCAAAGAAGCATTAGTGACTAATGTGATGGAAAATGACGTGGGAAGAGGAAGAAGCTCCTCCTCTTATATTAGGAAGTGGGCTTTTCATCAGAAACCGCTACGGGATGCTCAAATTCCGCTAGATGAGATTGCTTGTTTATTGAGGGATGGTGCGCCCTATGAAAAGGAGAAGGCATGGCATGCCAGTGCCATCAAACAATGATCGGTGACGAGGATGCCCATGTCCGGATCCTGACAAAGTTGCAATCCCGGTCTTCTAGTGACCTCGTGGTGGAGGAAACCCTGACTGTCCGTGCCCTCGTCGTCCTCCCCGTCCTCAAAGAGGAGGTTTTGAACTTATCATGTGCCACGTCTAACACATTCAGCTCCGGCGCCAAGAAGATCCGCCTCGATCCATTGTGTTTGCGTAGGAAAAGCACATGCTCCCTGCGTTTTCGCGTGCCCTCCCGCCCCTTTGACTTCTCAGCAAGATTCCATGTGCATACATTTAGTTTGCGTTTTGAAATATTTAAAAAGCTATAACTTTTGATTTGATCATCAAAATCGAGATCTGTTTTCACCAGTAGGTTCCCCGCGATGAACTCTTCAAAACTAGATCACATATGAGTATGTTTCGACAAACTTTTTTTCATGAGCAACTTTGGGTTCTATGGAAGCAACTTTAGTGCTATATGAAAGCAACTTATTCTTAGAGTATGACTGCCTATCATCGAAGACCCCTTCGAAGTTGGCTACCATGACTACCAAGTTAACTAGCTTCACCACTAAGTTTCTTACCATAACTAGCTTCGCCTCCAAGTTTATAGTATTGTTGGCAACTTAGTTTTCCAAGGTAGGCTTACATTATGATAAGCTTGTTGCTATGACTAGCGAGTAGCTTAACATCCTTAGTTGCTTACAATACTTTTAGGTATGGTAAGCAACTTAGTTTCATAGATATGCAACTTAGCAACACTAATGTGCAACTTTGCAATGTATTGTAGGCAACTGAAACAGTAATTGCAAGCAACTAATATAAGCATCACCGGTAGGCAACTTCAGAGTGTTGTAGGCAACTTAGAAAACCAATGATAAGCAACTTCACATTATGTGTAGGCAACTAATTTGTAAGGTTAGGCAACTGAGCAACAATGGGAGGCAACTAAGCATCACCGGTAGGCAACTTTATAGTGTTGTAGGCAACTTAGAAAAGCAATGATAAACAACTTCACCATATATGTAGGCAACTAATCAACAATGAGAGGCAACTAATTACCAATAGAAGGCAACTAGGCATCAATGATAGGCAATTCCATAATATTTATAGACAACTGAGCAACCACGATGGGCAAGTTGAGATAATGTTAGCAAATTAACAGATGCACATGGTGCAGTGAAGTTTCTTGCATGTTTCGTGTGATTTTTCTTACCTTTTACACGAACCAACCTAATAGGTAGTTCTACTAGGCAAAAAAAGGAGTTGCTTCTCTATAATGCTACTTAGAGGTGAAAACTAATCATTGGGGTCATGGTAACTAATTTATAAGGATTCCCGACTCATAGGTAGTCATATTACTCCCTCCGTCCGGGTTTATTAGGCCTCATTTTGTACTAAAGTTTGACCAACAAATTTAACTAATGAAATCTAAACTATATGCCACAAAAATTATACCGTCGAAAAGCTCTTTCAAATACAAATCTAATAGTGTACTTTTGTAGCATATATTTTTACATTTTATTAGTCATATGTGAAGGAAATATGCCCTAGAGGCAATAATAAAGTTGTTATTTATATTTCCTTGTATCATGATAAATGTTTATTATTCATGCTAGAATTGTATTAACCAGAAATTTAGTACATGTGTGAATACATAGAAAAATAGAGTGTCCCTAGTATGCCTCTACTTGACTAGCTCGTTAATCAAAGATGGTTATGTTTCCTGACCATAGACATGTGTTGTCATTTGATAAATGGGGTCACATCATTAGAGAATGATGTGATGAACAAGACCCATCCGTCAGCTTAGCATTACGATCGTTTAGTTTTATTGCTATTGCTTTCTTCCTGACTTATACATATTCCTCTGACTATGAGATTATGCAACTCCTAAATACCGGAGGAACACCTTGTGTGCTATCAAACGTCACAACATAACTGTGTGATTATAAAGATGCTCTACAAGTGTCTCCGAAGGTGTTTGTTGAGTTGGCATAGATCAAGATTGGGATTTGTCACTCCGTGTATCGGAGAGGTATCTCTAGGCCCTCTCGGTAATGCACATCACTATAAGCCTTGCAAGCAATGTGACTAATGAGTTAGTTGCAGGATGATGCATTACAGAACAAGTAAATTGACTTGCCGGTAACGAGATTGAACTAGGTATGATGATACCGACGATCGAATCTCGGGCAAGTAACATACCGATGACAAAGGGAATAACGTATGTTTTTATGCGGTTTGACCAATAAAGATATTCATAGAATATGTAGGAGCCAATATGAGCATCCAGGTTCCGCTATTGGTTATTGACCGGAGATATGTTTCGGTCATGCCTACATAGTTCTCGAACCCGTAGGGTCCGCACGCTTAACGTTCGATGACGATTTGTATTATGAGTTATGTGTTTTGGTGGCCGAAGTTTGTTCGAAGTCCCGGATGAGATCACGGACATGACGAGGAGTCTCGAAATGGTCGAGAGGTGAAGATTGATATATTGGAAGGTTATATACGGACACCGGAATGGTTCCGATAAGGTTCGGGGATTTTTCGGAGTACCGGGAGGCTACCGGAACCCCCCGGGAAAGTTAATGTGCCTAATGGGTGTCGGTGTCAAATCCGACTGATCTCAGGTAGGGGGTCCCGAACTGTCCATGTGAGGATCAAAGGTAACAAGAGACAAAGGGGACACGATGTTTACCCAGGTTCGGGCCCTCTCGATGGAGGTAAAACCCTACTTCCTGCTTGATTGACTTTGATGGGTATAGGGGTTACAAGAGTTGATCTACCTCGAGATCGTAATGGCTAAACCCTAACTGTCTAGCCTATATGGATTCTGATTGTCTCTATGGACTAAACCCCTCGGTTTATATAGACACCGGAGGGACTTAGGGGTGCTCCAAGTCGGCTTACAGAAGAAGGAAATTTTACATCCAGACGCCAATCTTGCCATCCACGCAATGGAGAGTCCCATCCGAACATGGGGGAAGGCCTTCTACTTTGTATCTTCACGGCCCATCAGTCCAACCCATACTACATGCCCGGACTCTCGAGGACCCCTTAATCCAGGACTCCCTCAGTAGCCCCCGAACTGGCCTTCAATGACGACGTAGCATCCGGAATATGTCTTCGGCTTTGCAAGTCGGGTTCGTCATTATACTTCGGACCAATGACAGTCTAGTCGTGACCTCGATGTATTTGCCTCTTATGCTCCCTCCCCATTGTCGCTTCGACTTCCACTCGCTGAGTGAATACGAACGGTCCATACTTTTTTTGCAAATAAGCCCCTCACCACGCTCGGATGGCATCTATATAAGGAGATGTAGATCTCCAAATGCCATATCACATCGCGCAAAAGGAAACTGCCAAGTTTAGCCACGAGCAAAGCCTTCCATCATGGCAGTGGCCCATGCTCCTCTTCGCGCCCTCATGGCCCTCAAGAGGATTATTGGCAGAGTTGCTCTGTGCCTCATCTCCAGCTAAGCCGACTCCAGACACAGGGCTATCTTCCCCTCGCGGATCTAGTCTCCGTTCAAGCGGGTTTGGCCTCAATAGGCAACGATGTGATGGCTGAGAACTTCCTCAACCCCAATAAGGAGGAGAGGGTGTGCTTTGTCCCATTCCTGTTGCGGGGTCTAGGATTTACAATCCATCCCTTTCTCAGGGGGGTTATTGGAGTCTTACGACATCCAACTACACAACCTCACCCCAGGTTCGATTCTCCACATCTCAGGTTTCGTTGCCCTCTGCGAGCTATTCTTAGGCATCGAGGCCCATTTTGAAGTGGGCGGTGCCGAAGTATGGCGTATAGCCAGATCCAGATACCTCATAGGAACACCTAAAGAGGTATACCCACAGTAGTCTTCGGAATGGTTCAATATGGACGACGTCCCACTGCCGGACCCAGTTCGGCGCGGCCTCCCTGAATTTTCCAGTGCTCCTTTAAATAAGTGCCTCAACTGGCGTCCCCGAAGTCCCAAGGAAGAGGACAGTGCGGAGATAAATAGGTTGGTCAGCAAGGTCAGGTTGCTAGCCCATACCGAACTCTCGATAGTTGAGGTCATGGCGATTGCAATAAAGAGGTGCGTTCAGCCTCTCCAATCCAGAGTAACTCCCTTATGGTGTTACAACGGAGAAGACGACGCATGTTTTTCTTTCAGCTAATTGTTTTATTACTTTGTGTAAAGAATAAAATGTCTTAGATTGCAGATTTTTAGCAGGCTTTGGTTCTACATCAATCTAGAATGGTTGTGTGTTTGTGACTTCATGATAACCCACAAGTATAGGGGATCACAACAGTTTTCGAGTGTAGAGTATTCAACCCAAATTTATTGATACGACACAAGGGGAGCCAAAGAATATTCTCAAGTATTAGCAGCTGAGTTGTCAATTCAACCACACCTGGAAACTTAATATCTGTAGCAAAGTGTTTAGTAGCAAAGTAATATGATAGTAGTGGTAATGGTAGCAAAAGTAATATTTTTGGTTTTATAGTGATTGTAACAGTAGCAACGGAAAATTAAATAAGCGAAGAACAATATATGAAAAGCTCGTAGGCAATGGATCAATCATGGATAATTATGTCGGATGCGATCAATCATGCAACAGTTATAACATAGGGTGACACAGAACTAGCTCCAGTTCATCAATGTAATGTAGGCATGTATTCCGAATATAGTCAGACGTGCTTATGGAAATGAACTTGCATGACATCTTTTGTCCTACCCTCCCGTGGCAGCGGGGTCCTATTGGAAACTAAGGGATATTAAGGCCTCCTTTTAATAGAGTACCGGACCAAAGCATTAACACATAGTGAATACATGAACTCCTCAAACTACGGTCATCACCGACAAGTATCCCGATTATTGTCACTTCGGGGTCAACGGATCATAACACATAATAGGTGACTATAGACTTGCAAGATAGGATCAAGAACTCACATATATTCATGAAAACATAAATAGGTTCAGATCTGAAATCATGGCACTCAGGCCCTAGTGACAAGCATTAAGCATAGCAAAGTCATAGCAACATCAATCTCAGAACATAGTGGATACTAGGGATCAAACCCTAACAAAACTAACTCGATTACATGATAAATCTCATCCAACCCATCACCGTCCAGCAAGCCTACGATGGAATTACTCACGCATGGCGGTGAACATCGAAATTGGTGATGGAGGAAGGTTGATGATGACGACGGCGGCGGATTCCCCTCTCCGGAGCCCCGAACGAACTCCCGATTAGTCCTCCCGAGAGAGATTAGGGCTTGGCAGCGGCTCCGTATCGTAAAACATGATGAATCCTTCTCTCTTATTTTTTTCTCCCTGAACACGAATATATAGAGTTGGAGTTGAGGTCGGAGGAGCACCAGGGGGGCCACGAGGCAGGGGGCGCGCCTACCCCCCTGGGCGCACCCCCACCCTCGTGGACAGGGTGTGGGCCCCCTGGCCTTGATTCTTTCACCAGTATTTTTTATATATTCCAAAAATAATCTCTGTTGATTTTCAAGTCATTCCAAGAACTTTTATTTCTGCACAAAAATAACACCATGGCAATTCTGCTGAAAACAGTGTCAGTCCGGGTTAGTTCCTGTAGGGTAACGCAGCAGAAAACAAAAATTTTCTGACCTACGCACCAGCCCAGGACCACTATGGAGACTGCATACAAGGTTTGATCTATTTCGTTACCGACTCGTAGCGCAACGGGAAGTAGAGTCGATGACGATCGGCGGTGCAGATCCCCGCAGCTAGGATTTACAACCTCCCAACCGCGAGGATGTATACCCTCATCTGCTCCTCAGACAGCCCTCCGGGAGGCAGTCGAATAGTCCCCCGGACGGTGTTGCGGACAGCCCTTTGGGAGGACCTTCGAAACTCAGACGGTCATTCGGACAGCCCTTCGGGAGGACTCACAGAACTCGGACCGTCACTTGGACAGCCCTTCGGGAGGCATTCTCGAACAGCCCCTCGGGCACTAAGATCGAAACTACAACCTCTCTACAGAGTTGCACACATACGGTGTCATCTATCCGGCAGGGCTTCGCCGTCCAGAACTAGTTCCTGCCGGAACCCAGACAGCCTTTTGGCTCTACGAAACTGTTTCGCTGGGAGGGAGAGAGAAGCCAGATCATGCATGGCACTTGTATGTGAGAAAGAGTGAGTGTGGAGGGCTGCCCCTCCACCTCTATTTATAGGAAATCCCAAGGGGTAGGGTAGTTTCACACAAAAACCCAAAATGCACATGAATGAAGTCCTTCCACAAGGACCTAGGAGCGAAACCAAGGAACAAGAGGGTCCCCAAGGGGGGATACCCCATGTGGCCGGCCACACCCCCATGAGGGGCCCAAAAAATGGCTCCTATCCATCCATGTCATCCCCAAGATCTTTTGGAGCAAAGCCCCAAAAGGTGGCTTTCCATAAAGCTAATTTTCACTATTCACGATGACATTTTTCAGCGTCCGTTCGAACTGAAAATATTTATGTGGTCTTAGAACATTTCCAGTACCCACCAAAATGATTTTCAACGTGTTCCAAAACAATTCCGGTTTAGTGATTTTCATCAGCGAAAAGCATCTGAAGTGGTTCCGGTAGCTCCGGAGCATATCCGGTTATTATCCCGAAAAATTCTAGAAAGCTTCCAGAATGATTCTGGCACCCTCCAAGAATTATCAGGCATGTGCCGAAACCAATTTGACTTAATGGTATCCCCTGAAACAACTTTTCAGTTTCATCGAAACTCATCCGATGACCTCTCTCTGCGGAACCTTTTCCGCTGTCCGAAAATTTTTCCGGTGTCCGAAACTTTTTCGGTGATTTTCTCTCAGACTCCTTGTCTAGTATTCAGAAGATAGATGGCCCTTAAGCGTGTGAGCCTATAGGTTCGGTGAACTATAGACATGACCCGGAACCCCTTCCGATCAATGATCAACATCGGAGCCGTGGACACCCATATTGACCCCTATACCCACACGAATAAATATTCAAGTGAACCTCCAGTTGCAGTGAGCTATTCCTGTTGCTTCGCGATATGTCACAAACACCCGAGGTGAGATTGGTTGCATCCCATGGGACGAACCATTTGTCCACCATGCAAGTTACCTCATTACCGGTTTTGTTCTCTTTTCTCGTTTCCGTGTTCCGGCATCCCAGTGATCAAATCACACTGTGTCTGGCCAGACGATGATGGATACCATAATACCGAGAGGGCCCGAGAATATCTCTCCATCGTCGGAGGAGCAAATCCCAATCTTGAGCTATCAAGTTACTTGGCACACTTTTCCATGAACCCGTAAGCCGTCGTAATAGCCACCCATTTACGGATGACGTTTAACAAACCCCAAAGTTTATGAAGCAAGCATGAAGAAACTCGATACTCTCATGGTCCAAGGAATCATGCAAACGTTAACCATCTCTGTGATATGCACCATTAACTTGTGACGAATGAATCTCTTAGCATAACATCAATCCGGGTCGATTCAACACAAATGTTCTTTTAACATTGTGCCCTCAAAATTGCTGGCATAGACATGCCCATGATCAGGAAAACAGAACCATCATGCAACACTTGAGCTAGTCTTAGAGGCAGACTAGGAATACTTCTTACCATTTATTATTCCACACGTGCATATGAGTCTTCCTCCGAGCCTCATGGATATTGCAGACTCGAGAATCATTGTAGTTATAGCATGGAACATAAACATAATTATGAACTCGAAGATAAATAATATCATTTATTATTGCCTCTAGGGCATATCTCCTACAGACTCCCACTTGCACTAGAGTCAATAATCTAGTTAATGCTAATGCACTTTACACCTGTGGCACACTGGTGTAAATATGCTTCGCTTGTGGTATAGCCTGATGTCCAACGGATCTGACGACTTGAGCTCCGTGTGTATCTTTGCATATCCCAGCGTTTTCATGCTTTCACAAAATTCATATTTTGTGTGGACTTGGCTTTGTATGTATGTGAATCACAGGTCGAACCTGGATTCCTCAGACTGAGTTATGGAGCAACTACCTGCAGTAGTGTCCCATTGACAAAAGCCATCTTGGAACCATACTAAGTTCATGAATGAACTATATGATTAAACATCTTGTTTGTCGCTTCTAAAGCGTCAACATACTTAGCCCTTGTTATAGAAATCGCCACAGTATATTGTTTGGAACAATTTCAAACTACCGTGCCACCATATTGTGTATCACACAAAAACCCTTAATTTAAATCGAAAATCGCATGGAGCATTGATGAAGACTGTATCAATGTAATTACTTACAACGAGCACTTTCACAATCTCTGCTTGCGAGAAAACATGTCATCAGTACTACTCTGGTACTAAATGACATCTTTCACTGTTGTCCTATGATCAGTACTTTTGACCATTTTGGTATCTATACTCACAACACCTTTGGAGTATCGGACATATCTGGTTGTTTTACATACCATGGAATACATGATTAATCCAAAACACGAAGGTGTGTGGAATCTCCATCATGTATTTTACTCATCAGTGTTTTGGGACACCGAGTTTTGTAAAAACTCTTTCCATGTGATTTCGGCAAGAATCACTCCTTGGCGTTTTAAATGCTAAAAGGTTTTAGCATCTTATCAATATTTATTCATTGCTTAGCCCCATTAGGTAAATCTATCTCCATAGATCATCATGCCTAATATTGAGGCTATTTAGCCTAAGCACTTCATCGAAAAACTATTTTCAAATGAAGTCCTAATTCGTGTCAAGGAATTTATTTCCAATTACCAATGTGTCAAGCACACAAGGTTTTTAGAAAAATTATTGCGCTCCCACTTACTTTCTTGAATTACAAGCATCTTCGTTACCCATTGATGAAGTCAAAATCCCTTTTGACCATTTCATCAAAACACGAAGATTCCAACTCCATTTTGCTCTCTTCTGTCCATCGCTGGAACTCTGAAGTTTGCATACCTACTAGCATCCTCTGGATCGACAAATTACTTTGGACTGTATCACATACAAGTCCTAGGTTTCATTTCCATCAGATGGAAATCCTTTTGTTATCCATGTATCATATCTCAAATTGAAATATGTATTAATTGCTAGTTCAACCCGAACCGACTTTAAGCATCGCTACAGTGAAAACAACCTCATCGTAGTCAATTCTTGAACTTGTTATTTCAACAAGTCAAGCTTTATGGATAAAACATCTTTATCCGTATCAGTTTTAAGTTCCATAAATATTCGTTAGACTCTAAGTCTTCTGAAAGGTGTATCAAGGTTTTAATCTTGAACCACTTATATGGAAACTAACTCAGGTTGTAGGCATTTAGCCAATTCCGGAGTCAGGGCCCATCAACACTTCCTTGTGTATCGTAGGTATAATGTTGTCTAACAACATTATCTCGTTTGCGCACCTGAGAGGTTTGCACAAGCCTTGCCTACGTGGTTCAGCTGCAAGTTCGACCGAAGTTCATACATTTTATTGTAGAGACTTCCGTATCAGTCACAGTAGAAAACTCTGGAATTACTTCCAAGGTCTCTTTCCTTTGATCTGATGATGAAGATACTGTTTATCTCGTCGAGTTGCACTATTCTCCCACTCACCTTTTTGAAAGAACCATTCTCTTTAAAAGCACACCGTTTCACGGCAAAACTATTTGCCTCGGTATAGTGAGGGAGGAATATCCAACATTTTGGTATAACCTACAAAGTAGCACTTGTCTGATTTGGAATAGGTTTGTAACCTTTTACACAAGCCCCATATTCCAAATGTTAATAAAAGATAAAAAATGGTTGGGCGTACCATACCATGGCTTCATTTCAACAGACCCGATGTAGCTCTTTTCAGTGTAAAAGCCGCAGTCTCTAAAGCATCACTTTAAAAGGTATAATGGCAAATTTATTTATGTCATCTTTGACCTTACCATGTCATAAATGGTTTGATTACATCTTCACAGACATTCCACTCAAAGTGGTGTTCCGGAAGGTGTAAGTTATGAAACTCTTTTCACAACTCATCAAACATTCGCTAAACTTGTAACTTAGATATTCCTTTCTGCAATCAAATTGTAGAAACATAATTTCCTTGTTACAATAACTTCTACTTCATTTTAGCTTCTACTTCATTTTTGAAAACCTTTCGAATGATTTCAAAAGATCCAGACATACGTCTCATCAAGAAAATATCCATATATCTACTTGAGTCATTTCTGAAGATATATAAATCCACTACTTGCAACAACATTTATTGAACTACACACATCAAAATGTATGATCTACACACATCAAAATGTATGATCACCAATATGTTTGTTGCTCATTCCTTATGGCCTGTGAACAGTATTTCAGTGACTTCACTTTTCGGAGGAAAGTTGCAAGTGTCAGATGATTCAAAATCAAAAAGACTTCAAAATCCATCATAATGGAATTTTCCATGCGGGTTTCTCCAATGTGACCAAATGTAGTGCCACACGTGTGGTATTCTTTTAGTCTTGCGACATTTAGCGTCAGTGTTACAGATGTATCATATTGCCATCAATATTCATAACATACATCCCATCTTGGATGGAAGCATGGCCCTTCATGTTATTCATAATACTTAACAACAATTGTTGTTTTTATGAACAACTCTTTTGCAACAAACAATGTGCAATGGGCTAGAGTGTATGAAACTCTAAAATGAATTATGAAAGTAAACCTAGAGGTATTGTATTATTTTCAATATTCATAACATACATCTCATTCATAATGAAAGTATGGCCCTTGTGTTATTCATAACATCGAACATAAAAAGTTCTCTTATGAACAACCTTCTTGCAAGAGGCTAGAGTTTGTAAAACTCTAAATGAATTATGAAAATAAATACAGACGGCAATACACCGATGGAAGGTATAGTAACATTTACTATGTTCCCTGTGTATACCTAAACCTCATTTCTGGCTAGTCTTTTAGGCCATAGTAGTTCTTACATCGAGTTGCAACAGAATGCAATCGAGCGGGTATCTTTGTGATTTAACTCACAATACCCAAGAATCAGTGATCAACAATTTAATCATAATTCCCAAGGACTATATCTTTGACCAGCCTTCTATACATCAAAAACTTGTATGACATTCATACATGAGCTGGATATTTCAGTCTTCTTTCTATTTGCCTTTATACTTCTAACAGTTTAACTTTTAGTATTTCTCCTACTTCCAGAAAAACATCCAACTTCATCATATGAAAGGCTTTCTTCTGGATCCCTCTCTAATCAGTCTAATGCATAGTAAACTCCTTAACTAATGGTTTGCAAACAAACCTTGCTTTGGATATCTCATATCTTTTAGCCTTTGTCTGTCTCTGAAAATGATTTTCAGATTCCATGAATATCACATTGTTGGAAATATGCCCTAGAGGCAATAATAAAAGCATTATTATTATATTTCCTTGTTCATGATAATTGTCTTTATTCATGCTATAATTGTGTTATCCGGAAATCATAATACATGTGTGAATAACAGACATCAACATGTCCCTAGTGAGCCTCTAGTTGACTAGCTCGTTGATCAACAGATAGTCATGGTTTCCTGACTATGGACACTGGATGTCATTGATAACGAGATCACATCATTAGGAGAATGATGTGATGGACAAGACCCAATCCTAAACATAGCACAAGATCGTATAGTTCGTTTGCTAGAGTTTTCCAATGTCAAGTATCTTTTCCTTAGACCATGAGATCGTGTAACTCCCGGATACCGTAGGAGTGCTTTGGGTATGCCAAACGTCACAACGTAACTGGGTGACTATAAAGGTAGACTACGGGTATCTCCGAAAGTGTCTGTTGGGTGACATGGATCAAGACTGGGATTTGTCACTCCGTATGACGGAGAGGTATCACTGGGCCCACTCGGTAATGCATCATCATAATGAGCTCAGAGTGACCAAGTGTCTGGTCACGGGATCATGCATTACGGTACGAGTAAAGTGACTTGCCGGTAACGAGATTGAACGAGGTATTGGGATACCGACGATCGAATCTCGGGCAAGTAACATATCGATAGACAAAGGGAATAGCATATGGGGTTGATAGAATCCTCGACATCGTGGTTCATCCGATGAGATCATCGTGGAACATGTGGGAGCCAACATGGGTATCCAGATCCCGCTGTTGGTTATTGACCGGAGAGTCGTCTCGGTCATGTCTGCTTGTCTCCCGAACCCGTAGGGTCTACACATTTAAGGTTCAGTTACGCTAGGGTTGTAGGGATATGTATATGCAGTAACCCGAATATTGTTCGGAGTCCCGGATGAGATCCCGGACGTCACGAGGAGTTCCTGAATGGTCCGGAGGTAAAGATTTATATATGGGAAGTCCTGTTTCGGGCATCGGGACAAGTTTCGGGGTTATCGGTATTGTACCGGGACCACCGGAAGGGTCCCGGGGGTCCATCGGGTGGGTCCACCTGTCCCGGGGGGCCACATGGGCTGTAGGGGGTGCGCCTTGGCCTAATGGGCCAAGGGCACCAGCCCCACATAGGCCCATGCGCCTAGGGTTTAAGGGGGAAAGAGTCCTAGGAGGGGAAGGCACCTCCTAGGTGCCTTGGGGGGGAGGGAAACCCCCCTTGGCCGCCGCACCCCCTAGGAGATTGGATCTCCTAGGGCCGGCCACCCCCCCTTGGCCCTCCTATATATAGTGGGGGAGAGGAGGGACTTCATACCTGAACGCCTTGGCCTTTGGTTGCCTCCTTCTCCCTCCCCAACACCTCCTCCACCTCCATAGTGCTTAGCGAAGCTCTGCCGGAGTACTGCAGCTCCATCAACACCACGTCGTCGTGCTACTGCTGGTGCCATCTCCCTCAACCTCTCCTCCCTCCCTTGCTGGATCAAGAAGGAGGAGACGTGGCTGTTCCGTACGTGTGTTGAACGCGGAGGTGCCGTCCGTTCGGCGCTGGTCATCGGTGATTTGGATCACGTCGAGTACGACTACATCATCACCGTTCTTTTGAACACTTCCGCTCGCGATCTAAAAAGGTATGTAGATGCATCTAATCACTCGTTGCTAGATGAACTCCTAGATGATCTTGGTGAAACGAGTAGGAAAATTTTTGTTTTCTGCAACGTTCCCCAACAGTGGCATCATGAGCTAGGTCTATGCGTAGTTCTTCTTGCGCGAGTAGAACACAATTTGTTGTGGACGTAGATTTGTCAACTCTCTTGCCGTTACTAGTCCTTTCTTGCGTCAGCGGTATTGTGGGATGAAGCGGCCCGGACCAACCTTACACGTACGCTTACGTGAGACCGGTTCCACCGACTAACATGCACTAGTTGCATAAGGTGGCTGGCGGGTGTCTGTCTCTCCTACTTTAGTTGGAGCGGAATCGATGAATAGGGTCCTTATGAAGGGTAAATAGAAGTTTACAAATCACGTTGTGGCTTTAACGTAGGTAAGAAGACGTTCTTGCTAGAACCCTAATTCAGCCACGTAAAACTTGCAACAACAATTAGAGGACGTCTAACTTGTTTTTGCAGCAAGTGGTTTGTGATATGATATGGCCAAAGTTGTGATGAATGATGAATGATCTATATGTGATGTATGAGATGTTCATGCTATTGTAATAGGAATCACGACTTGCATGTCGATGAGTATGACAACCGGCAGGAGCCATAGGAGTTGTCTTTATTCTTTTATATGACCTGCGTGTCATCAAGAAACGCCATGTAAATTACTTTACTTTATTGCTAAACGCGTTAGCCATAGTAGTAGAAGTAATAGTTGGCGAGCAACTTCATGGAGACACGATGATGGAGATCATGATGATGGAGATCATGGTGTCAAGCCGGTGACAAGATGATCATGGAGCCCCAAGATGGAGATCAAAGGAGCTATGTGATATTGGCCATATCATGTCACGTTTATTATTTGATTGCATGTGATGTTTATCATGTTTTGCATCTTGTTTACTTAGAACGACGGTAGTAAATAAGATGATCCCTCACAATAAATTCAAGAAGTGTTCCCCCTAACTGTGCACCGTTGCGACAGTTCGCTGTTTCAAAACACCACGTGATGATCAGGTGTTTTATTCAGACGTTCACATACAACGGGTGTAAGACAGATTTACACGTGCAAACACTTAGGTTGACTTGACGAGCCTAGCATGTACAGACATGGCCTCGGAACACGGAAGACCGAAAGGTCGAGCATGAGTCGTATAGAAGATACGATCAACATGAAGATGTTCACCGATGTTGACTAGTCCGTCTCACGTGATGATCGGACACGGTCTAGTTTAACTCAGATCATGTAATACTTAGATGACTAGAGGGATGTCTAATCTAAGTGGGAGTTCACTAATAATTTGATTAGTTGAACTTAATTATCATGAACTTAGTCTAAAATATTTGCAATATGTCTTGTAGATCAAATGGCCAACGTAGTCCTCAACTTCAACGCGTTCCTAGAGAAAACTAAGCTGAAAGACGATGGCAGCAACTATACGGACTGGGTCCGGAACCTGAGGATCATCCTCATAGCTGCCAAGAAAGATTATGTCTGGGTTGCATAACCGCTTGACTCAGCTGGGAGTTAATCTCCCGGATGATGCGGTCATTGACAGAATCCTCCAGTCGCTTCCACCAAGCTACAAGAGCTTTGTGATGAACTTCAATATGCAGGGGATGGAAAAGACCATTCCTGAAGTATTTGCTATGCTGAAATCAGCAGAGGTAGAAGTCAGGAAGGAACATCAAGTGTTGATGGTCAATAAAACCACTAAGTTCAAGAAAGGCAAGGGTAAAAAGAACTTCAAGAAGGACGGCAAGGAGGTTGCCGCGCCCGGCAAGCAAGCTGCCGGGAAGAAGCCAAAGAATGGACCCAAGCCCGAGACTGAGTGCTTTTATTGCAAGGGAAGCGGTCACTGGAAGCGGAACTGCCCTAAGTACTTAGCGGATAAGAAGGCCGGCAAAACAAAAGGTATATGTGATATACATGTAATTGATGTGTACCTTACTAGTGCCCGTAGTAGCTCCTGGGTATTTGATACAGGTGCAGTTGCTCACATTTGTAACTCAAAGCAGGGGCTGCGGAATAAGCGGAAACTGGCAAAGGACAAGGTGACGATGCGCGTCGGGAATGGTTCCAAGGTCAATGTGATCGCCGTCGGCACGCTACCTCTGCATCTCCCTTCGGGATTAGTTTTAAACCTTAATGATTGTTATTTAGTGCCAGCTTTGAGCATGAACATTGTATCGGGATCTCGTTTAATTCGAGATGGCTACTCTTTTAAATCTGAGAATAATGGTTGTTCCATTTTTATGAGAGATATGTTTTATGGTCATGCTCCTATGGTAAATGGTTTATTCTTTATGAATCTCGAACGTGATGCTACACATGTTCATAATGTGAGTACCAAAAGAAGTAAGGTTGATAATGATAGTCCCACATACTTGTGGCACTGCCGCCTTGGTCACATAGGTGTCAAACGCATGAAGAAGCTCCATGCTGATGGACTTTTAGAGTCTCTTGATTATGAATCATTTGACACGTGCGAACCATGCCTTATGGGTAAAATGACCAAGACTCCGTTCTCAGGAACAATGGAGCGAGCAACCAACTTATTGGAAATCATACATACTGATGTGTGCGGTCCGATGAGTGTTGAGGCTCGCGGTGGCTATCGTTATGTTCTCACCCTCACTGATGATTTAAGTAGGTATGGGTATATCTACTTAATGAAACACAAGTCTGAAACCTTTGAAAAGTTCAAGGAATTTCAGAGTGAGGTTGAAAATCAACGTGACAGGAAAATCAAGTTTCTACGATCAGATCGTGGAGGAGAATACTTGAGTCACGAGTTTAGGGCACACTTAAGAAAATGTGGAATAGTTTCACAACTCACGCCGCCTGGAACACCTCAGCGTAATGGTGTGTCCGAACGTCGTAATCGCACTCTGTTAGATATGGTGCGATCTATGATGTCTCTTACCGATTTACCGCTTTCTTTTTGGGGCTATGCTTTAGAGACTGCCGCATTCACTTTAAATAGGGCTCTGTCGAAATCCGTTGAGACGACACCTTATGAATTATGGTTTGGGAAGAAACCTAAGCTGTCGTTTCTAAAAGTTTGGGGATGCGATGCTTATGTCAAGAAACTTCAACCTGAAAAGCTCGAACCCAAGTCGGAAAAATGCGTCTTCATAGGATACCCAAAAGAAACTATTGGGTACACCTTCTACCTCAGATCTGAAGGCAAGATCTTTGTTTCCAAGAATGGGTCCTTTCTGGAGAAAGAGTTTCTCTCGAAAGAAGTAAGTGGGAGGAAAGTAGAGCTTGATGAAGTATTACCTCTTGAGCCGGAAAATGGCGCAACTCAAGAAAATGTTCCTGAGGTGCCTACACCGACTGGAGAGGAAATTAATGACAATGATCGAGATACTTCTGATCAAGCCCCTACTGAAATTCGAAGGTCCACAAGGACACGTTCCGCACCAGAGTGGTACGGCAACCCTGTCTTGGAAATCATGCTGTTAGACAACGGTGAACCTTCGAACTATGAAGAAGCGATGGCGGGCCCGGATTCCGACAAATGGCTGGAAGCCATGAAATCCGAGATAGGATCCATGTATGAAAACAAAGTATGGACTTTGACTGACTTGCCCGTTGAGCGGAGAGCCATAGAAAATAAATGGATCTTTAAGAGGAAGACAGACGCGGATGGTAATGTGACCATCTATAAAGCTCAGCTTGTCGCTAAGGGTTATCGACAAGTTCAAGGGGTTGACTACGATGAGACTTTCTCACCGGTAGCGAAGCTGAAGTCCGTCCGAATCATGTTAGCAATTGCCGCATTCTATGATTACGAAATATGTCAAATGGATGTCAAAACGGCATTCCTTAATGGTTTCCTTAAGGAAGAATTGTATATGATGCAGCCGGAAGGTTTTGTCGATCCTAAGAATGCTGACAAAGTATGCAAGCTCCAACGCTCGATTTATGGGCTGGTGCAAGCATCTCGGAGTTGGAACATTCGCTTTGATGAGATGATCAAAGCGTTTGGGTTTACACAGACTTATGGAGAAGCCTGCGTTTACAAGAAAGTGAGTGGGAGCTCTGTAGCATTTCTCATATTATATGTAGATGACATACTTTTGATGGGAAATGATATAGAACTCTTGGACAGCATCAAGGCCTACTTGAATAAAAGTTTTTCAATGAAGGACCTTGGAGAAGCTGCTTATATATTAGGCATCAAAATCTATAGAGATAGATCGAGACGCCTCATAGGTCTTTCACAAAGCACATAGCTTGATAAGATATTGAAGAAGTTCAATATGGATCAATCCAAGAAGGGGTTCTTGCCTGTGTTGCAAGGTATGAAATTGAGCTCAGCTCAATGTCCGACCACGGCAGAAGATATAGAAGAGATGAGCGTCATCCCCTATGCCTCAGCCTTAGGTTCTATTATGTATGCCATGCTGTGTACCAGACCTGATGTAAACCTTGCCGTAAGTTTGGTAGGAAGGTACCAAAGTAATCCCGGCAAGGAACACTGGACAGCGGTCAAGAATATCCTGAAGTACCTGAAAAGGACTAAGGAAATGTTTCTCGTTTATGGAGGTGACGAAGAGCTCGTCGTAAAGGGTTACGTCGACGCTAGCTTCGACACAGATCTGGATGACTCTAAGTCACAAACCGGATACGTGTATATTTTGAATGGTGGGGCAGTAAGCTGGTGCAGTTGCAAGCAAAGCGTTGTGGCGGGATCTACATGTGAAGCGGAGTACATGGCAGCCTCGGAGGCAGCACATGAAGCAATATGGGTGAAGGAGTTCATCACCGACCTAGGAGTCATACCCAATGCGTCGGGGCCGATCAAGCTCTTCTGTGACAACACTGGAGCTATTGCACTTGCCAAGGAGCCCAGGTTTCACAAGAAGACAAGGCACATCAAGCGTCGTTTCAACTCCATTCGTGGAAATGTTCAAGATGGAGACATAGAGATTTGTAAAGTACATACGGACCTGAATGTAGCAGATCCGTTGACTAAACCTCTCCCTAGAGCAAAACATGATCAACACCAGAATTCCATGGGTGTTCGATTCATCACAATGTAACTAGATTATTGACTCTAGTGCAAGTGGGAGACTGTTGGAAATATGTCCTAGAGGCAATAATAAAATCATTATTATTATATTTCCTTGTTCATGATAATTGTCTTTATTCATGCTATAATTGTGTTATCCGGAAATTGTAATACATGTGTGAATAACAGACATCAACATGTCCCTAGTGAGCCTCTAGTTGACTAGCTCGTTGATCAACAGATAGTCATGGTTTCCTGACTATGGACACTGGATGTCATTGATAACGAGATCACATCATTAGGAGAATGATGTGATGGACAAGACCCAATCCTAAACATAGCACAAGATCGTATAGTTCGTTTGCTAGAGTTTTCCAATGTCAAGTATCTTTTCCTTAGACCATGAGATCGTGTAACTCCCGGATACCGTAGGAGTGCTTTGGGTATGCCAAACGTCACAACGTAAATGGGTGACTATAAAGGTAGACTACGGGTATCTCCGAAAGTGTCTGTTGGGTGACATGGATCAAGACTGGGATTTGTCACTCCGTATGACGGAGAGGTATCACTGGGCCCACTCGGTAATGCATCATCATAATGAGCTCAGAGTGACCAAGTGTCTGGTCAAGGGATCATGCATTACGGTACGAGTAAAGTGACTTGCCGGTAACGAGATTGAACGAGGTATTGGGATACCGACGATCGAATCTCGGGCAAGTAACATATCGATAGACAAAGGGAATAGCGTACGGGGTTGATAGAATCCTCGACATCGTGGTTCATCCGATGAGATCATCGTGGAGCATGTGGGAGCCAACATGGGTATCCAGATCCCGCTGTTGGTTATTGACCGGAGAGTCGTCTCGGTCATGTCTGCTTGTCTCCCGAACCCGTAGGGTCTACACACTTAAGGTTCAGTTACGCTAGGGTTGTAGGGATATGTATATGCAGTAACCCGAATATTGTTCGGAGTCCCGGATGAGATCCCGGACGTCACGAGGAGTTCCGAAATGGTACGGAGGTAAAGATTTATATATGGGAAGTCCTGTTTCGGGCATCGGGACAAGTTTCGGGGTTATCGGTATTGTACCAGGACCACCGGAAGGGTCCCGGGGGTCCACCGGGTGGGTCCACCTGTCCCGGGGGGCCACATGGGCTGTAGGGGGTGCGCCTTGGCCTAATGGGCCAAGGGCACCAGCCCCACATAGGCCCATGCGCCTAGGGTTTAAGGGGGAAAGAGTCCTAGGAGGGGAAGGCACCTCCTAGGTGCCTTGGGGGGGAGGGAAACCCCCCTTGGCCGCCGCACCCCCTAGGAGATTGGATCTCCTAGGGCCGTCCACCCCCCCTTGGCCCTCCTATATATAGTGGGGGAGAGGAGGGACTTCATACCTGAACGCCTTGGCCTTTGGTTGCCTCCTTCTCCCTCCCCAACACCTCCTCCACCTCCATAGTGCTTAGCGAAGCTCTGCCGGAGTACTGCAGCTCCATCAACACCACGCCGTCGTGCTGCTGCTGGTGCCATCTCCCTCAACCTCTCCTCCCTCCCTTGCTGGATCAAGAAGGAGGAGACGTGGCTGTTCCGTACGTGTGTTGAACGCGGAGGTGCCGTCCGTTCGGCGCTGGTCATCGGTGATTTGGATCACGTCGAGTACGACTACATCATCACCGTTCTTTTGAACGCTTCTGCTCGCGATCTACAAAGGTATGTAGATGCATCTAATCACTCGTTGCTAGATGAACTCCTAGATGATCTTGGTGAAACGAGTAGGAAAATTTTTGTTTTCTGCAACGTTCCCCAACACACATAACTATCCAAACTTTTGAAGTTCGGGTCTCATGGAAGCAAACATATTGCACTTGACTGAAAACGGAATTCTAGCTTTTGGATTGAAGGACGAGAGTCACATGATCCATAGCATTAGTGGGAGAATACTGAAAGTATGCGATAGGACAAAGTCCTTCTCGGTACTCTTGAGGACAATCCTCACATTACGTTACCAACCGTAAAGTTTTAACCAGATATTTAACAACTATTCAATTTTAATAGGGAGGGTGGAAACGCGAGCCATTATTCTATAACCATTAGGAAAATAACACTTTAGACAATGTTCACAATTAATTGCACTAAGAATTAAACAGTGCGCTCCCACTCAAATCAATATCTCTCATAATTGATCGTGAGTGATTCAAGATCCGCATTTCAATTCAACGCCATTGGTGTAACACCACTGATGAAGAAAATCTCAACCGGTAGGCCAACTTGCCAATCACATCTTTATGTGACTCTTGTTCATCTTTCGATGCGTGTGTTCCGAGCTCATGACGGTCATGCCTGAACGTCAAGACAACCAAGTGATCTCGATGCAAGGTCTCAACTCACCCGCCTCACACTTCTCTAATCGTTCGTACCTGTGTGACACGACGCACCCCGAAAAGATAGGTGCCGTGACGGTGCTACACTTGGGACAACACTAACTACTTGATATTTTTGTGAGAGATCACCCTAATAAAAAGTGACTACGGCGCAATCAAGAAGGGTGCATCAAAGGGATAAACATCTCAGGCAATTCATAATTAGCATGATATGGTATAGCCCTTTCTGACGGAGAAGTCTTACATTTCTTCGTCTTCGGCACTCGCGTTGGTGTTCACCTTCGCGAAGATTGCCACCACCTTGTCGATGCACCAGATAATATTGCTATCTCTATAGCCAATAAAATAATGCATTACAACAAGGTTGACACGCAGGTCATTAAAGTGACAATCATATGGCTCCAGCCATCATGCCGAATCATGACACGCAGGTCATGTTAATAACATCATATAGTCATCTCATACATAATCAAATTGAATATGAGCATTGCTATACCACATCACATGCACATCCTGCAAAACCAAGTTAGACGCCTCTAATCGGTTTATGCAAAATTTTATTTTCGTGGCTTCTAAGGTTTTGACTTAAACCGCGGCTACCAATGTTTTATCATCAAGTATGATTATTCAAGTTGCTAGATTAACATCTCAGGGTGTATGAAACACGAGATAATTCAATCTCGATCCCCATACTAAACTTTGTCATACGCATGACCCCCGTGCAGATCATATCTGCAATGCCCTTTCATCTGCGAATTTCATCTTTCTTTTGACTACGGCAGAACCCAAAGAACTGATAGCACTTCCATGATCAATCAGGATCACGGATTGCCAGAACTTTGTCAAATTCCACCATGCTGTCTCGAGATTGAGCAAACGCAAATTCTAGGGAAGCAACAAGAACGTCGGGTAACAGATTTCATCTGTCACCCGCATAAATAATTTTCAGCAATAGATCTCATCTACTACCTAATTATATTATGCAATACCCATACATCTCCATGTATTCTAGATCGAAACATGCATCTACGCATAGCACGGATCTTGATGCCACAGTAGGGTAACGCAGCAGAAAACGAAAATTTTCTGACCTACGCACCAGCCCAGGACCACTATGGAGACTGCATACAAGGTTTGATCTATTTCGTTACCGACTCGTAGCGCAGCGGGAAGTAGAGTCGATGACGATCGGCGGTGCAGATCCCCGCAGCTAGGATTTACAAACTCCCAACCGCGAGGATGTATACCCTCATCTGCTCCTCAGATAGCCCTCCGGGAGGCGGTCGAATAGTCCCCCGGACGGTGTTGCGGACAGCCCTTCGGGAGGACCTTCGAAACTCGGACGGTCATTCGGACAGCCCTTCGGGAGGACTCACAGAACTCGGACCGTCACTTGGACAGCCCTTCGGGAGGCATTCTCGAACAGCCCCTCGGGCACTAAGATCGAAACTACGACCTCTCTACAGAGTTGCACACATACGGTGTCATCTATCTGGCAGGGCTTCGCCGTCCAGAACTAGTTCCTGCCGGAACCCAGACAGCCTTTTGGCTCTACGAAACTGTTTCGCTGGGAGGGAGAGAGAAGCCAGATCATGCATGGCACTTGTATGTGAGAAAGAGTGAGTGTGGAGGGCTGCCCCTCCACCTCTATTTATAGGAAATCCCAAGGGGTAGGGTAGTTTCACACAAAAACCCAAAATGCACATGAATGAAATCCTTCCACAAGGACCTAGGAGTGAAACCAAGGAACAAGAGGGTCCCCAAGGGGGGATACCCCATGTGGCCGGCCACACCCACATGAGGGGCCCAAAAATGGCTCCTATCCATCCATGTCATCCCCAAGATCTTTTGGAGCAAAGCCCCAAAAGGTGGCTTTCCATAAAGCTGATTTTCACTATTCACGACGACATTTTTCAGCGTCCGTTTGAACTGAAAATATTTATGTGGTCTTAGAACATTTCCAGTACCCACCAAAATGATTTTCAACGCGTTCTGAAACAATTCCGGTTTAGTGATTTTCATCTGCGAAAAGCATCTGAAGTGGTTCCGGCAGCTCCGGAGCTTATCCGGTTATTATCCCGGAAAATTCCAGAAAGCTTCCAGAATGATTCTGGCACCCTCCAAGAATTATCAGGCATGTGCCGAAACCAATTTGACTTAATGGTATCCCCTGAAACAACTTTTTAGTTTCTTCGAAACTCATCCGATGACCTCTCTCTGCGGAACCTTTTCCGCTGTCCGAAAATTTTTCCGGTGTCCGAAACTTTTTCGGTGATTTTCTCTCAGACTCCTTGTCTAGTATTCAGAAGATAGATGACCCTTAAGCGTGTGAACCTATAGGTTCGGTGAAGTATAGACATGACCCGAAACCCCTTCCGATCAATGATCAACATCGGAGCCGTGGACACCCATATTGACCCCTATACCCACACGAATAAATATTCGAGTGAACCTCCAGTTGCAGTGAGCTATTCCTGTTGCTTCGCGATATGTCACAAACACCCGAGGTGAGATTGGTTGCATCCCATGGGACGAACCATTTGTCCACCATGCAAGTTACCTCGTTACCGGTTTTGTTCTCTTTTCTCGTTTCCGTGTTCCGGCATCCCAGTGATCAAATCACACTGTGTCTGGCCAGACGATGATGGATACCGTAATACCGAGAGGGCCTGAGAATATCTCTCCATCGTCGGAGGAGCAAATCCCAATCTTGAGCTATCAAGTTACTTGACACACTTTTCCATGAACCCGTAAGCCGCCGTAATAGCCACCCATTTACGGATGACGTTTAACAAACCCCAAAGTTCATGAAGCAAGCATGAAGAAACTCGATACTCTCATGGTCCAAGGAATCATGCAAACGTTAACCATCTCTGTGATATGCACCATTAACTTGTGACGAATGAATCTCTTAGCATAACATAACATCAATCCGGGTCGATTCAACACAAATGTTCTCTTAACATTGTGCCCTCAAAATTGCTGGCATAGACATGCCCATGATCAGGAAAACAGAACCATCATGCAACACTTGAGCTAGTCTTAGAGGCAGACTAGGAATACTTCTTACCATTTATTATTCCACACGTGCATATGAGTTTTCCTCCGAGCCTCATGGATATTGCAGACTCGAGAATCATTGCAGTTATAGCATGGAACATAAACATAATTATGAACTCGAAGATAAATAATATCATTTATTATTGCCTCTAGGGCATATCTCCTACAGTTCCATTCAAATCATGCAAGTTAGAGTCCAAACAAGGGCAAAAGTGTTTGGAAAAGTAGATACGACGGAGGCATATCAGGCGGCCCCTGCGCAAGGCCGTCGTTCAAAACGAAGAGGGTCCGGGTGTGCCACAGAGGCCTCACTTTCTTCCAAGAGGTAAGCTTGCCTAAGACATGCCTAGGCATGAGTCCGGATTGTTAAAAGTCTCCTTTCATCCTTGATATCAGGAGGAGTACGCAGAAGACGGTGGGAAAACACCCAGTTAGCCGAATGTCCACCAATCCGGCGGTGGACTCACCAACTAGGACGAGAGCCGATGCAAAACCAGTTCTGCCTCCTCAAGAGGACTCAGACAATGTATCAATCACGAATTCCAAAGTGGAGAGCGTGATGAATCACCGTTGATTAATGGAGGTTATGCGCACTCCGGCCTTTTCCGAGCAAGAGTTTATCGCACTCAGCTTGGTGGATGCATATATCTGAGCCGGTCGAGACAGACTTGCCGGAGTCATTCATCTGTTCTCGAAGGATATACAGGTAAAAGTTCATGAAATTTTTAATAGCCATGTGTCAGTAGCCCCCGAGACTTGAAGCAGTAAAGTAAACCTATTTAAGGATCGATATGACCCGCAGGTTCTCAAAGAGAGAAATACCGCGCTATCTCAGGAGCTAGAAGCGAATCAAGCACAACTTAATGTTGTCACCGGCGAATTGGCGGAAACGAAAAAGTACGCAACAAGTGCATCTGGGAAGAATGAACATAAGGAGGAAAAGACAAACAATCCGAAGAGATAGAGAGCTTAAGGGCTCAGTTATCGGCCGCTCAGAAGGAAAATGAGAAGCTGAAAGGCCACATGTTTAGTATGTCTTCCTCTCTTATTTAAAACCACCCTACATACCCATATGTAGTCCATAGTTCGGAATGTCATGACTTTGTTGCTGCAGGTCTGTTAACTGGCCGTCCGGAAGAGGAAATATCCGGATTTCAAGGTGATGTGCTGAAGGAACTGTCTGTGGTACATGCTCGGGCCCAAAAAGCCATGGAGAGTATGGTGAAGGCATTATGCCCCTCCGATACCCCTCCAGAAAGTATGGAGGGCTTAGCAAACTTGTTCAAGGGTGCCCGGCGCTGGTTCAAGCTATGGAAGACATCCACCTGTCGAGAAGGCACACGAGAAGCCTAGGCCATGGTAAAAACACGCTTCGCCAAGCTAGATCCCAATCACATGACCCGAGTGGGACCACGGGGACCAGACGGGGAAGAAATTCCAGTGAAGTTGGTTTATGACCAAGTAATGGTAGCTGCAAAGTACTCGTAGGAGGACTATAGTTTAGACAGTCTTATAGATGGAGTAGATAAGGAATAGGTGTTTGTATTAGTCAACATGTACCTTTTATCCGAACATGTGAAAATTTTGTCATCGCAGGCCTTTGGCTTTTAACCTCTGAACAAAAAATTGGTGGAGTGTTTCTGGATACTTTTTCGAAATGAAAGAAGTATGTATTATGTCCGGAAACCAAGCAACCCGGTCATTGTGCTCGAACAGACAAAAAGTTTAGTTCAGGATGTATGTTATATTACATATGTAAGAAACATCTTCCAAGGAAAATAGGTCTGTTAAGGGTCCCTTTCCTTAGGTTGGCATGTTGGAATTATGTGTGCCGTGACATTGGTCTTTAGTACAGGAAAAAGTGTCCCACAGTATTAGAGGGGTCACCATGGTGTAACAATCTGTCGCTTGATTGCCGACCACTTATTCTCTTAAGAACGCTAGCTTTCGGCTTCACCCGTCTGAGGTACATGTCCAGATGACCCGGTTGTAACAATCGCAGAGGTGCTCCCTTTACGCCCTAGCCGAACAATCGGGAACGTAGGGCATAAACACAGGAGTGAGGCAACCCAGCTTGGAAAAAACTTAAGTCATAGAGGTGCATATGATGGCAAAAGGATGTATATTAGCAAACAACACTTATATTGTGAGCTCTAGGCTCAAAATAATAGTAAGCTTCGGTTAAAGGAGCCCCCAGTCATGGTGGGATAGATACATTTAAGGATGTGTACCCCTCAAGTGTTCGGCTTATCCGAACACATCATGGAAATCATACCGAAACGAGAAAACAAAAAATAAATGAAGAGGAGAAAAAGGAACGAAAAATAAGTATAGCCAAACTTTATGCATAGAATCTTTAGAGCCGAGCAGCGTTCCATGGATTTGGCTCGAGGCGATTATCTGATGCATTACGAAGGCGGTAGGCTCCTCCTGTGAGAACTTTATCAATAATGAAGGGACCCTCCCATTTTGGTTTGAGTTTGTCCTTTTTCTTCTCCGGAAGGCGTAAAACGAGTTCACCGACATTATAAGTCTTGGCCCGCACTTCTCTGCTTTGGTATCTCCGAGCCTATTGTTGATAGAATGCAGAATGGGCTTTTGCAACATCGCGCTCCTCCTCCAGGCCATCTAGGTCATCCTGCCGATCAAGCTCAGCTTCTCTCTCTTCATACATGCGCACTTGAGGTGAGTCATGAATAATGTCATAGGGCAAGACAGCCTCTGCGCCGTACACCATGAAGAAGGGTGTGTACCCGGTCGTGTGATTGGGCGTTGTCCGCGGTCCCCAGAGTACGAAATCAAGTTCCTCGACCTAGTGTTTATCTGACTCCCGTAGGGATCGCACTAGTCTGGGTTTAATTCCACTCATTATCAGAATGTTAGCCCGTTCGACCTGGTCGTTTGTTTGAGGGTGATATACGGAGGCGTAATCAAGCTTAATGCCTAGGTTAGCGCACCGGTTTTTCACCTCATCGGCTGTAAAGTTAGAGCCACTATCAGTATTAATGTTGTGCGGGACACCATAACGGTGTATGACGCTAGATATAAAGTCGATCATCGGCCCAGCTTCGGCTGTTTTGACTGGTTTGGCCTCTATCCACTTAGTGAATTTGTCCACCATAACTAGCAAATATTTGTTCTTGTGGCTTCTCCCTTAAAGGGGTCCGACCATATCGAGCCCCCAGACTGCGAAATGCCAAGTAATGGGGATTGTTTTTAGGGCAGTGGGCGGCATATGACTTTGATTGGCGAACAGCTAGCACCCGACACAACGTTGTACAAGGGCATGTGCATCTTCTTGGGCCGTGGGCCAAAAGAAACTTGTACGGAAGGCCTTACTTATGAGGGCCCGAGCTGCGGCATGGTGGCCACTGAGACCAGCATGTATTTCGGCCAAGAGCTGTCGCCCCTCCTCTTCGGAGATACATCTTTGAAGAACTCCAGTAGTACTTTTCTTGTATAGTTCTCCTTCATGAACTTTGTAGGCTTTCGAGCGTCGGACTATGCGACGGGCCTCATTCTGGTCATCAGGGAGCTCCCTCCTATTCATGTAGGCTAGGAAAGGTCTGGTCCATGGATAAATGACAGCCATGATTACATGGGCGGAAGGTGTCATTTCAGTGTCCGAGCCCCTGATGATATCAGGATTGTGTTCAGCATCTGAGGGTATGATCGGCTCCGGACTGGTATTACCGCTTTCGTCCTGCCATACCACGGATGGCTTGAAGAGCCTTTCACAAAGGTGTTAGGTGGGTTTGGGTCGCGTTTAGCGCCCATTCAAGCAAGGATGTCCGCTGCCTGATTACTGTCTCGAGCAACATGATGAAACTCGAGCCCCTCGAACCGAGCTGATATTTTGAGTATGGCGTCGTGGTATGCCGCCATCTTTGGATCTTTTGCATCGAAATCTCCATTTATTTGGGATATTGCGAGGTTCAAGTCCCCACGCACCTCGAGGCGTTGTATACCCATAGAAACAGCCATTCGGAGACCATGCAATAGTGCCTCATATTCGGCCACATTGTTGGAGTCTGTATACATGATTTGTAACACATAACGGATTGTGTCTCCTGTAGGGGATGTTAGGATGACACCGGCCCCCAATCCGGCTAACATTTTAGAGCCATCGAAGTACATCACTGATGACCCACAAGTATAGGGGATCTATTGTAGTCCTTTCGATAAGTAAGGGCCTGTTCGTATTCACTCCACTCCGTCAGATCCTTAGCTCCACTCCCAGCTCTCAGGTTGCTAGCTCCACAGGGCAAACGAGGAGCAGACAACTTGTTCGGCAACTAACTCCACTCTGCACTCTGGATTACAGGCTCCCCACAACACATCAAGCTGGTTTGATACTGGTCAATACGTGGATCACTTGTTGTGCCAATGATGCAACACAGTGCAGAAAAAATGCACAAATATGCTGAGTTTACTGAAAATAATTCTAAAGTTTCACACATAATTTCTTTGTGCAAAAATTCACTTTATCGCACAAGAACGCTTCAGCATGAGTTTGCTGAAATTACATGATTTTAGCAACATAGACAAATAGGATTTTTCATAAGATAAACACAAACAAAGGCAGCATAAACACATGTACCTTGTAGACATCACTCTAGTCCAGTGGAGGTCCTGTAGAAACAATTTTCAACACATGAAAACCTTTATGCAATGCTAGTGATTGCTTGAATATAACCAAAAACATATATACTCTGCTTCGGATGGTATCACCTACAAAATTACGAAATTTGTTAATAGGTACAGATACATATCAATTGTGAAAGAAGCAAATCATGTTGTCATTGAACTAGCTAAGAACATCTTCTGGATTCTAGACTTATGCATCTTGCTACAAGGAAATAAATGACAAGTAATATTGTGACTAATATTTTAGCTATTGACAAAGGCAGTGAACAATTTCAACATGTTTGGAGACAACATTCACTTGTTTAACTTTACAACCAGTCATCTATGAGAAAGCATGAATTTATCAAGCAAGGTAAAAACTAAAGAATTGTATCAAATAAAAACACATGAATGTGGTAGAAACTAGTATACTCACATTTATAGCAGAACTGGAAGTCACCAACCAAGAGCAATATCAGTTGCTAGTCTATTACGGAACCGGTCCATGTCTTTATCACTAGCCTCCGAGGTTGACGCATTTGATGCATTCGGAGGGATGGCATACCGTTGATACCTTGAAGGGATAGTTGGGACATAGTTGGGATCTCTGTCGACTCGAAGAAAGTGAAGATCCCCCTTATCATGATATCGAACGTAGTTGTGGAGGGTCATAGTTGCAGCCACTATCATCTTTTGAGTTTCAACTGAATAATTGGGCATCTTTAGTAGAATCTGCCACTTCATTTTCCACACACCAAATGCTCTCTCAATCACATTACGCTTGGATGAGTGTATCTTGTTAAATTTCTCCTTAGGTGTTCTTGGCGCCACACCTCGTTGAAAATCAGGCACGTGGTACCTTTCCCCCTTGTAAGGTGCGAGATATCCAGGTCTATTAGGATAGCCCGCGTCCACAAGATAGTACTTACCTACAAACAACAAGCAGATTGCATGTAAGGCCTATGATTTGTTTACAGAATTTAAATAAAAGAAATTATTATAGGAACTACTAACCCTTTGGAGGATGAGGGAAGGTATCTTTGTCAGCTTCAATTGCATGATACAAGACACTGGTATCATGCATAGAGCCGGGTTGACCAACTGAAGTGTACATGAAATGCATGTCAAAATCACATATTGCCAGAACATTCTGTGTTGTTGATCCTGACCTTCCAATGTATCTAACTTGGTCGCCAGCAGGAATGGTAGCTCTGACGTGAGTACCATCTAGTGCGCCGATGCAGTCCTTAAGATGTCGATAATCCCTTCTATCCTTTTGAATCCTTGGGTGCACACTACTAAAGTTTGGGTCCTTAGGTTTCAGGTAATCTGCTGCCATCTTAATCACACAGAGTAAAACCTCATGAAACTTCCGGTGGACTGTATCTCCTGAGTGCTTGAAACGATTTTGTGTTCTCCTATTAGACTCGCAACCCCCTAAATTCCACAAGAACATTGCAAGCGCCTCATAACTGCTCACGAAACAGGTTGATTTGAAGCCATACCTTTTGACCAACAAGTCATGCAATTGAAAGAAGAGGCGTGCGTTCATCCTCAACATGGTATATGTTTCTCCAGGTGTTGACACAGTCTCTTGCAGCCATCCGAACCCACTGAGAATAGAATTCCTTGGGTCTGCCTTGATCAAATAGTTGTCACAGTACTTCCCTGCAATTGTTGACGCACCGACATAGATGTTGGACATTGATTGGACATGGTGGCATACCCTCTTCCTCCTTTCTTCATAACTATCACTATCATTGTCACTATCCGATGACATCTGAACATACACAAGTAACAACAATTAGTACTTAATTATCAACCAGATTAGTCATAGCAAAAAGATAAGTAAGAATCATATGTAACATTAAAGACAAGTCATATGTAACAACATTTATCATGTAACCATCAACAAGATGAGTCATAGCAGTAATATAAGTAAGATTACAAGAAATATTACCAAGATTGAAGACACACAGCTGAAACAAGGTAAATGAAGACAAACAACTGAAAAAGGGAAGAATGGGACTAACATAGTAATGTTACAACCCAAATAGTCTTACAAGTAAACCAGAGTACATAATTAAGTTCAAACTTTAAATTAGTATTACATCCCAATAGGCACAAACAACATCAGTAGCATCTAATGCCCATACTTGGTGTTGTATTTCCTACGCAACCAATCTAAATGAGCATTCCGTCATATGCAGGAACATCTCTCTCTGCTCTCGCTTCACAAATAGTTCACTAGCAATGAAATATTCATCACTGCCTACTATTGCACCGCACTCAACAACCAGATCCATCACAGAAGTAATCGATGAACTCTCTTCTTTCTTCATGTATGACTCAAAGCTGGATTGGGTCCTCTCTGCTATATCTCCAACCCTGGTTATCTGTTCCTGTATAACAAGAGATGTCTTTGGCTTCTTGTTATTGCCATCCACATACCTCCCAAGTCTCTTCCCTTTTCCATCAGCATGTGACTCACCTGTTTGGGTCTCCTCCAGATCAACATCTTGTATGTCGTCCACATTGAAAACAGAAGTTGCACTGCTAGATTGGGGAATGGTTCCTGAACCAGGATTCCAGTGATCTGTACCATCACTCGTGATGTCAGCAAACATGATAGATAAGTTATTCTCATTTTGAAGTCCACGCTTTCAGAACTTGCCACAGCTAGGGATGTCCTAAAATACAACAAAACAAAGCTTAATTAGCATCACTACTCACGGAACAATTGCTTATATGATAAGAACAAATAGGAAAAGTCATGACTCACTATCTTTGCTTTCTTCCACCATTCAGCATCTTGTTTGATGGTGTTTCTCTCATAGTCCCACCCACCACCGGTCTCCTTCAATTTGAGTTTTTTGAAATTGCTGTAATCAGTCTTCAACTTATCCCACTTGTTCTTCAGTTGGAGCTTGGTGTACTCCAGACCTGTTCTGACTTTGAAATCTTTTGCAACTTCCTCATAAGCATTCTGAGTCAAGTGCTTGTCTGGCCTATTGCCAGCACGCACTTGTTGGACAAAGAGCTCGGTCAAGATCGTAGTGTTATCATCATTCCAATCGGCAGACATTCTTCAAGAAAATTATACATTAATTGCAAGCATTACAATTTAACACATATTGATGAACAATCATAAATCATGCTCCTAGTTACATACCAGCAAAGACCATGGTGAAAAAGAATCGGCACAGCTACTGTAGGACAAACAAATAATAATGTCTTAAGAAAATCCCGAAACAAATAATAATTTATTAAGCAATCTCAATACTAACATATTTCAAAGACAAGTAATATTGACTCAACTGCACTAGCTAGAGTTTATGAGCATCGGAGCAGATATCATATCCTATTCTCTCGCTAAAAGAAAAATAGCAGTTACATGTTATAGCCAGAGAAGGGGTTCACTAGCTAGTTCACTCCATCCATGTCAATCAAGGCAAATAAAAGAAACAGATGCAATACGTATATGTTTAAAACATCCATGATAATCATGCAGTGTGTATTTGTTATCTCTGAAGAAAAGGAAACTCTATCTATCTCTATGCTCTGTCGCTCATCCCCTTTCTATACCAACTCCCCTAATTCATCCCCTTCCTCTCAATGTCCTCACATAATCCCTGCAGGAATTATAGACATGTTGTACTACTACTTACTGGAATCAAGAACCAAGAATCAAGAACACTTGGAACTATTCAAGAATATGAATCAAGAACAGTAGAGGAACAAGGGCGAAGAGGAGATATGGATCTGGATGTGATGTAGGAGTGGATGCCGACCTTGCAAATGACGAATCCGAGCTGCCGGGGATGAGGACGAGGCCCTGGTGATCTCAGCCGCCAGAGGTCCACTCAAACCGTATGCCCTCAAAGTGGTTGCCGAACAGAAAAGCCGCCTTGGATGAGGAGGGGGGCGAGGAGATGGCGAGGTCCCAGGTGCATGGATTTGGCCGGAGGGGAGCTGGGGATCCGCGGCGGCGAGGTGGCGGCGGGTGGCGGCGCAGTGCTAGGGTTCCATGGTCAGGGGAGGACAGGGGAGTCGCTGCACGGGGGAGAGAGAAAAGGATCGAGTGAAGCAGTAAGTTGTGCGGGGAGTGGCACGCGGAGCTCGGTTTCGCTGACTCCGCTGAATTGAACTACGGTCTGGTCCGCTCCGCTCTTCCTACTCCGTGGAGTCGGACCGTTCGGCACTGCTCCGTCCGCTCCGGGAGCAGAGTCGGGGAGCAGAGTGAATCCGAACACGCCCTAAGAGTGTCGAACCCAACGAGGAGCAGAAGGAAATGATAAGCGATTTTCAGCAAGGTATTCTCTGCAAGCACTGAAATAATAGGCAACAGATAGTTTTGTGATAAGATAATTGGTAACGAGCAACAAGTAACAAAAGTAAATAAAGTGCAGCAAGGTGTCCCAATCCCTTTTGTAGCAAAGGACAAGCCCGGACAAACTCTTATATGATGTAAAGCGCTCCTAAGGACACATGGGAATATCGTCAAGCTAGGTTTCATCACGATCATATGATTCACGTTCGGTACTTTGATAATTTGGTATGCGGGTGGACCGGTGCTTGGGTACTGTCCTTACTTGGACAAGCATCCCACTTATGATTAACCTCTATTGCAAGCATCTGCAACTACAACAAAAGTATTAAGGTAAACCTAACCATAGCATGAAACATATGGATCCAAATCAGCCCCTTACGAAGCAATGCATAAACTAGGGTTTAAGCTTCTGTCACTCTAGCAACCCATCATCTACTTATTACTTCCCAATGTGTTCCTCTAGGCCCAAATAATGGTGAAGTGTTATGTAGTCAACATTCACATAACACCACTAGAGGAGAGACAACATACATCTCATCAAAATATCAAACAAATACCAAATTCACATGACTACTAATAGCAAGACTTCTCCCATGTCCTCAGGAACAAACGTAACTACTCACAAAGCATATTCATGTTCATAATCAGAGGGGTATTAATATGCATATAGGATCTGAACATATGATCTTCCACCAAATAAACCAACTAGCATCAACTACAAGGAGTAGTTAACACTACTAGCAACCCACAGGTACCAATCCCGGACTTGGAGACAAGAATTGGATACAAGAGATGAACTAGGGTTTGGAGAGGAGATGGTGCTGGTGAAGATGTTGATGGAGATTGCCCTCTCCCGATGAGAGGAGTGTTGGTGATGATGATGGCGATGATTTCCCCCTCCCGGAGGGAAGTTTCCCCGGCAGAACAGCTCCACCGGAGCCCTAGATTGGTTCCGCCAAGGTTCTGCCTCGTGGCAGAGTCTCGTCCGAAAAGATGGCTTATTATTTTTTCCTCATCGAAAGACTCCATATAGTAGAAGATCGCCACCAGAGGGCCACCAGGGGGCCCATGAGGTAGGGGGGCGCGCCCAGGGGGTAGGGCGCACCCCAAACCCTCGTGGGCAGGGTGTGGCCCTCCTAGTGAACTTCTTGCGCTCAGTATTTTTTATATATTCTGAAATTGACTTCCGTGAACTTTTAGGACTTTTGGAGTTGTGCAGAATAGGTCTCTAATATTTGCTTCTTTTCTAGCCCAGAATCCCAGCTACCGGCATTTCCCTCTTTACGCAAGCCTTGTAAAATAAGAGAGAATAGGCATAAGTATTGTGACATAATGTGTAATAACAGCCCATAATGCAATAAATATTGATATAAAAGCATGATGCAAAATGGACGTATCAATTCCCCCAAGCTTAGACCTCGCTTGTCCTCAAGCGAAAGCCGAAATCGAAAAAAATGTCCACATGTTTAGAGATAGAGGTGTCGATAAAAATAAAATACGGACATGAGGGCATCATGATCATTCTTAGAATAGCAACTTATATAATTCTTGTCATATGATCTCTTATGCTAGAGTAACAATTAAATCACAATTTCAAGTATGAATCATAAACTTCATTGAAAACTAACAAACTATAATCTCAGTCATTGGAGCAATTGGAAAGAGTCAATATAAGAGCTTTTCAGCAAGTCCACATAGTCAACTATCATATAGTCTTTCACAATTTCTAACACTCACGCAATACTTATGGGTATGGAGTCTTAATCGGACACAGAAAGATAGGGGCTTATAGTTTTGCCTCCCAACGTTTTACCTCAAGGGTAATGTCAACAATAATAGTTCATGAAAACTCACATCCAATTAGCCATATATACCAGGATCTTTCCAACATGTTATGCTTGCCAAAAGATAAAATGTAAAAAGGAAGGGTGAAGATCACCATGACTCTTATGCAAGGTAGGAGATAAAAGTAAAAGATAGGCCCTTCGCAGAGGTTGTCAAGCGCTTTTATGGTTGGATGCACAAAATCTTTAATGCGAAAGAACGTCACTTTATATTGCCACTTGTGATATGGACCTTTATTATGCAGTCCGTCGCTTTTATTTCTTCCATATCACACGATCGTATAAAGCTTATTTTCTCCCACACTAATAAGTCATACATATTTAGAGAGCAAATTTTTATTGCTTGCACCGATGACAACTTACTTGAAGGATCTTACTCAATCCATAGGTAGATATGGTGGACTCTCATGGCAAGACTGGTTTAAGAGTGTTTGGAAGCACAAGTAGTATCTCTACTTGGTGCAAAGAATTTGGCTAGCATGAGTGTAACGCCCTCGATGCGGCTATATCTCCTACGTGTCGAAGCATGACTTAGAGGCATAACCGCATTGAAAGCAATGTCACAAGTGAGGTAATCTTCACAACAACCCATGTAAATAAATAAAGGGGAAAAGTACATAGTTGGCTTACACTCGCCATGTCACACAAATATCATAAATAAGTCATTACATTCATCCAAGTACACTCAAGGTCCGACTACGGAACCAAAATAAATATAAACCCCCAAAAGCGACAAAGTCCCCGATCGCCCCAACTGGGCACCACTACTGATCATCTGGGAAAGACACGTAGTAATGACGAGAGTCTTCATCAAACTCCCACTTGAGCTCGGTCTTATCATCTGGAACGGCATCATCGGTCCCTGCATCTGGTTTTGGAAGTAATCTGTGAGTCACGAGGACTCAGCAATATCACACCCTCGCAATCAAGACTATTTAAGCTTATAGGTAAGGCGAAGGTAAGATGTGGAGCTGCAGCAAGCGATTAGCATATATGGTGGCTAACATGCGCAAATGAGAGCGAGAAGAGAAGGCAAAAGCACGGTCGAACAACTATGATCAAGAAGTGATCCTAGAACAACCTACATCAAGCATTACTCCAACACCGTGTTCACTTCCCGGACTCCGCCGAGAAGAGACCATCACGGTTACACACGCGGTTGGTGCATTTTAATTAAGTAAAGTTTCAGGTTATCTACAACCAGACATTAACAAATTCCCATCTGCCCATAACCGCGGGCACGGGTTTCGAAAGTTCAAATCCCTGCAGGGGAGTCCCAACTTAGCCCATCACAAGCTCTCACGGTCAAAGAAGGATATTCCTTCTCCCAAGACAATCTGATCAGGCTCGGCATCCCGGTTACAAGACATCCTCGACAATGGTAAAAAACAAGTCCAACAACACCGCCCGAATGTGCCGACAAATCCCGATAGGAGCTGCACATATCTCGTTCTGAGGGCACACTCAGATGAGACTAGCTATGAGTAAAACCAACCCACAAGTTTCCCCGAGGTGGCCCCGCAGGCAGCTCAGTTTGGACCAACACTCAGAGGAGCACTGGCCTAGGGGGGTTTAAATAAAGATGACCCTCAGGCTCCGGAAATCCAAGGGAAAAAGAGGCTAGGTGGCGAATGGTAAAACCAAGGTTGGGCATTGCTGGAGGAGTTTTATTCAAGGCGAACTGTCAAGGGGTTCCCATTATAACCCAACCGTGTAAGGAACGCAAAATCCGGGAACATAACACCGGTATGACGGAAACTAGGGCGGCAAGAGTGGAACAAAACACTAGGCATAAGGCCGAGCCTTCCACCCTTTACCAAGTATATATGTGCATTAAGATAAACAAGATAATATGGTGATATCCCAATAATAAACATGTTCCAACAAGGAACAATCTCCAATCTTCACCTGCAACTAGCAACGCTATAAGAGGGGCTGAGCAAAGCGGTAACATAGCCAAACAATTGTTTGCTAGGACATGGTGGGTTAGAGGTTTTACATGGCAATTGGGGAGGCATGATAAGCAAGTGGTAGGTATCGTAGCATAGGCATAGCAAAAGAGCGAGCATCTAGCAAGCAAAGATAGAAGTGATTTCGAGGGTATGGTCATCTTGCCTGCAAAATTCTTAGAGTTGCCTTGATCCTCGAAAGCAAACTCAACGGGCTCCTCGTTCACGTACTCGTCTCCCGGCTCTAAGCAAACAATAACAACAAGCAAAAGGGAACACAATCAACCACGTGCAATGCTCAAGCAACATGATGCAAACATGGTATGATATGCGGGATGCGATATGCGATGCATATGCATGATTTGAAAAGGAATGATTGAACCTGGACTCAACTTGAAAATCTAAGAGTGCCACTAGAAAGGGGAGTTGATTTCGGTTGAAATCGATATAAAGATCACCGGAATCGGATGCACGGTTTGGAAATGACAAGCAAAACAAATATGGCACCAGTATGCAATAAACAACAAGTAGCCATCTAAATGCATCAAGATAAATATGCTACATCACTCAAACATGACAACAAAATACATGGCAGGGATCCACTCATAATGCTTGACAAAAGATGAACACTGAGCTACGGCTAATTCATCCATTAACAGGTTCAAACAAGCATGGCAAAAGTACAAAAGATAACAGGTTTCAGACTTAGTGAAATTGACAACAAGTCAGGAATTTATCATCAGGAAGCAATCTTTAGAGCATGAAAACTACATGCTACAGAAACATATCATGGCAAAGAAAGGCATGGCATGAAGCTACTCTAAGCATATTTACGAGCTCGATGCACTAAGTACAAAGCATGGCATGATAATCTAAGCATACACCCATCAAGAAGACATGGCATAGAAGCTAGACATGGCAAGAACAACAACATAGCATGCACGGATCAACAACAACAAGCTCGGCAAAATCGCTAAACATGTTAACAATCTGCCAGGAACATTTTATAGCAAAAGTAGAGCTCGATTGACTCAAGCTAGGGTGCTCCGTAATTGCAAACAAAGACATGGATGGATAGATCACAACATTATCTACAAAACATCCTTACTGATCATCCTCAAAAGAGGCACTGATCACTAGGAAACAACATGAACATATGACATAAAAACAATATCAGGAGAAGGACTTAGTGAAATTCTAAGTCCCTGAAATCAGCATCACCAAGTAAGCTACTTTGCATGCTTGTGCTAGTCACCACATAGATCACAAAAATACATGGCATACACCCCTGTAAAGATGGCATGGCATTCTACAAAACACATGTAGAGCTCAGGGTCATAGCATGCACACATTAATCATGGCAAAAATGACAAAAAGCCATTTGCTAAAACACATCTGAAATAATCATCACATAGTCCTCTTCCAATAGCATTTCGGGCATCAAGATGAGCTCAAATGAAAATGATGCAATGAGATGAAATGATGTACTCGTCGGAGGAACATTTTGATATGCTACACGCACGAATCAGAGCTACGGATGCAGAGTTATGGCATGACGAAGTGTGCAAAAATGCTAGGGTTTGGGACGAAAAAGTCAACCGCAAGATAGATCTCAGATCCAGATCCCGATTGCACGCTGTCGGTGTCAAAACTGGCAGATCTCGGGTAGGGGGTCCCGAACTGTGCGTCTAGGCGGATGGTAATAGGAGACAAGGGACACGATGTTTTTACCCAGGTTCGGGACCTCTCGATGGAGGTAAAACCCTACTCCTGGTTGATTAATATTGATGATATGGGTAGTACAAGAGTAGATCTACCACGAGATCAAGGAGGCTAAACCCTAGAAGCTAGCCTATGGTCTGATTGTTCTCCCTACGGACTAAAACCCTCCAGTTTATATTGACACCGGAGAGGGCTAGGGTTACACAGAGTCGGTTACAATGGTAGGAGATCTACATATCTGTACCGCCAAGCTTGCCTTTCACTCCAAGGAAAGTCCCTTCCGGACACGGGACGAAGTCTTCAGTCTTGTATCTTCATAGTCCAGGAGTCCGGCCGAAGGTATAGTCCGGCCATCCGGACACCCCCTAATCCAGGACTCCCTCAGTATTCCCCGAACCAGGCTTCAATGACGACGAGTCCCGCGCGCAAATTGTCTTCGGCATTGCAAGGCGGGTTCTCCTCCAAATTCCGTGTACCTGTTGAATAATGTCCGATTTCTTGTAAATGTAGCGCTCCTTGGCTTCTACGCCCAATAATGGGCGTCTTCCACATGTCAAACGAATACGAAAAGTCAGGGTGTTTTTATATTTACACCCCTTGCCGCGTGAATGAGCCGCCTATTTAAGGGGAGGAGGATTTAGATCCAAACCACACCTTCTCCCCTCCGCGAGTATTCATCAGAGTGTATCCGATAGAGGTCCATTCTATCATGGCCGGCCGCAGCAGCTCCTCCTCTCGCCCTTCCAGCCCTCAGCCTGGAGATTGGGAGAGATGCTCCATCCCGCACAGCGAGCTAGTGACGCTCCAGACCAAGGGATTTCTCCCCCAGCCTATATGGTCCCGGTTCGAGCCGGACTTGCCACCTATAATGGCGGAGAGCAAGCGGAGAGCGCCCCCAATCCCTCCAAAGGAGAGCGGGTATGCCTTGTCCCTTACTTAATAAGAGGGCTCAGATTTCCAATTCATCCATTTCTCCGGGGGCTCCTGGAGTTCTATGGCCTCCAGCTGCACAACCTCACGCCTGCCTCCATATTGCATATCGCGGGCTTCGTAGCCCTTTGTGAGCTGTTTTTGGGCTGCGAGGCTCATTTCGTGCTGTGGAAAAGGCTATTCTGCCTTGTGCCCCGTTCTCAGAAGGGGTCAATATATCAAGTGGGTGGAGCCGAAGTGTGGCGCATCACCGGGACCGGATATCTATCCGGAACCCCAAAGAAGGCGTCCAAGGACTGGCCTTCGGAATGGTTTTATATAGAGGATGTCCCGCTGCCGGATCCTGTCCGGATCGGCCTCCCTGAGTTCGATAGTGCTCCCCTAAAGAAGCGCCTAAGCTGGCGTCCACGAAGCCCTCAGAGGGAAAGCAACAAGGACGTTATTTACCTGATGGGCCGGATAAGATTGTTAGCTCATTCCGGACTGACCATGATCGGAGTCATGGCCGCATTCATCATGCGTGGGGTGCAGCCGCTCCAGTATAGAGGCCACCCCATGTGGGACTTCAACGGGGAGGACGACGCCACCCGCCACGACCGTAAGGGGCCGGATTCGGCTGCCGCTCTAATAAAGATCTTGTTCGCTTTGTACAAGGGAGAAGAGGAGGGATTTCTCTGCGTCAACCCACATGGTGGATTTTCTATGTACAATCCCCCAAGTTGGGTATGTGGACACTTTTACTTTCCCATCCGTTTTATATTCCCATCATTAAATATTCAGTCTAACGACTTCAACGCAGGAACTGCGCCATGCTGTTAAAGAAATAAACAACCCTCCTCCACAACCCGAGGATCCAGGACGGTCCCTCGATCCGGCCTCTCAAGAGGATCTGGACTTATCTGTGGAGCTGATTGATGGGGTGTTTCATCAATTGAGCAAGGACAACGCCTTGGTGGCCATTATGGCCGATTACCCAGGGCTACTCCCAGCCTCACAGGTAACTGAGACCGAAGTCCCAGCACTTTGAAAAGGGATCTATCCTCGCGTGTTTTCGATTGCCGTATGACGACCGTGTTTTGCAGGGGAGGTCCTTGAGACGGGAGGCCGAGCCTGCAGCGACTAGCCAACGACGGGCGGCAAGGCCCCGCGGGCTGAAAGAAGTGCAGTCCAGACTGAGATGCCGGTGCAAAGGTATAGCGCGCCATCTTATTCCCAGGTGTTATTCCTTCAAGGCATATTAACGCTCGTGCTCTCTTCAGAACGAAGAGACCTCGCCGGACTATATCCGGAGAGGTTGCCAATCTCGCCTCAACCAGCCAGGCTCCAAAGCCTGGTCCGGAAGCGGAGGCGAACACAAGGCGCGTACCGGACGCTCCTCCGGCAGAGGATGCGGACAGGCTGTCTGCCACCAATTCCGAGGTGGAGAGTGCCATGAACCACAGGCGTCGCCGGACAGTTCTTCGCGACGCTTGTTTTTCCCAAGAGGCATTGGATGCCTTCAATTCGGGAGATGCGTACCTCCATGCCGCTCAAAATGGTCTAGCCAGAGCCACGGAGCAATATGTAAAAGACATACGGGTAAGAAAATTTTGGTAATTATATATATACCAGTAGCCCCCAAGACTTGAAACAGTTAGAATAACTGATTTAAGGATCATTTGTTATGCAGGTTCTTACAGAAAAGAATACCCTACTGTCCCAGGAGCTGGAAGAGTGCAAAGCCCAACTTGAGGCCGCACTAGCCGTGGCAGGGGAGCCCAAGGAGACCCCCTCTGGTAATATACGCTTCGAAAGATAGGTATTTTGCGAAGTGTGGCGTGGGTGCAAATCTGACAAATGAAATTGCAGATGGTGACGGATTACATCCGGAAAAGCAACAACTCCTACGCCAGCTGAAGGCTGGTGAGAGTGTGCTGACAAAGGTGAGGCGGGAGAAGAACGATCTCCAAGATGCCAACACCAAGCTGGGCGTTGAACTGAAGGATGTTCGTGCCCAGCTGTTGGACTCCGTTAAGGAGAATCAGCGGCTTCGACGCAGCATATTTAGTAAGTGCTTAAACGAACTTTGAAAAAAGAGTTCGGCGAGGAAGTCGACTAACAGAGTAATGTCTGTAGGTATGCTAATAGGTCGTCCTGCAGAGGAAATGCCCGGTTCTACGGGTGACCTTCTTCCCGAGCTCTCACAACTGCACGAGCGAGTTCGGCAGGTGATGCAAGGCCTCGCCCAGGCCTTGTGGCCATCTATCTCCATGCCCGAAGGCCTTGGAGAGATTGTAGAGAAGCTGAAGGGAGCGCGGCGGCGTCTCCGATTGTGGAAGATGTCGGCCTGCCGTCAAGGTGCCAGGGAGGCCTAGGCCATGGTGAAGATGCGGTACACGAAGGCTGAACCAAACCACATGGCCGAGGTCGGACCCGTGGGGCCTGATGGGAAGGAGATACCTATGAGCTTAGTATACGGCAAAGTAGAATTGGCCGCAAAGTATTCCCAACAGGACTGTAAGCTAGACAGCCTGTTAGATGGTATTGAAGAGGAATACAATCAGTCAGATTGACTATGTAATTTTAATTGACATGTGTAATGCCTTCTAGCCGGATTGTAGATCGTTTGTCATGGCCGACCTTTTCGCTTCAACCTCAGGACCTGACGGTCCGGAGTGTGTCCGAATACCCTCGCGGTTATATAAGAACCGGGGTATGCATGGAGACCAGGCGTAGGGGTCATTAGTGCTTGAACAGACAAGTTCCCAACTAGTTATGTTATATTACAAGGTTAGTAAGAAACATCTTCCAGGGAGAATAGTTCCATTAGGGGTTCCTTTCCCTGGGAGGCATGCCCTAAGGTGCATGTCCATTCTGCGAAAAGAGACGCAGGAAAAACATCTGGGGGCGTATAGATAAATAAGTGAAAAAAGATCATCTTTAGTTCACCGACTGAATATTCCCTTAAGAACGCTAGCTTTCGGCTTCACCCAGTCTGAGGTACACATCCGGCTTACCCAGCAGTAACAATCGCAGAGGTGCCCCCTTTACCACCTAGCCGAACAATCGGGAACGTAGGGGTAAGCACAGGAGCCAGGCAACCCAGCTTGGCCAAAACTTAAGTCATATCGATGCATATAATGGTGAATAAAAGGTACATGCGGAAGTGTGACACATGTGTCGGCATGGAGCCCGTATAAATAAGCTTCTGTTTAAAGAAGCCCCCAGGTTTAATGAGCGCGGATAGCGCGTCACTTTATGAGCCTTTAAAGGCTATAAGAGAGAGAGAGAGAGGGGGGAGAAGGAGAGAAATGTAAGACAGAAAGTATATAAAAAATGGACAGAGGAAGGAGACGAACACAGAGTCCGGCGCTAGCCATAGAATCTTCGGAGACAGGCTGCATTCCATGGGTTCGGCTCGAGTCGGTTATCCGATGCATCTCGTAGGCGGTACGCTCCACCAGTCAGGACTTGGTCAATTATGAAGGGACCTTCCCACTTGGGCTTGAGTTTGTCCTTTTTCTTGTCCGGCAGGCATAGAACTAATTCGCCAACATTGTAATTTTTGTCCCGTACTTCTCTGCTTTGGTATCTTCGAGCTTGCTGTTGATAGAATGCGGAACGGGCTTTTGCCACGTCACGCTCTTCCTCCAAGGCGTCCAAACTATCCTGCCGATCGAGCTCGGCTTCTCTTTCTTTGTACATGCGCACTTGAGGTGAGTCATGAATTATGTCGCAGGGCAAAACTGCCTCTGCGCCGTACACCATGAAGAATGGTGTGTATCCGGTGGTGCGATTCGGCGTTGTCCGCAGCCCCCAGGGTATGGAGTCGAGCTCCTCTACCTAGTGCGTATTAGATTCCTTAAGGGACGGCACTAATCTGGGTTTGATGCCGCTCATGATAAGACCATTTGCACGTTCGACCTGGTCGTTAGTTTGTGGGTGATAGACGGAAGCATAATCGAGCTTGATGCCCATGTTTTTGCACCAGAGTTTACCTCGTCGGCCGTAAAGTTCGTGCCGTTATCAGTGATGATGCTGTGGGGGACGCCGTAACGGTGTACAACTCTGGATATAAAGTCTATCACCGGTCCGGATTCGGCCATCTTAACAGGCTTGGCTTCTATCCATTTGGTGAACTTATCCACCATGACCAGTAAGTATTTTTTCTTGTGGGTTCCGACTTTAAGGGGTCCAACCATGTCAAGCCCCCAGACTGCAAAGGGCCAAGTGATGGGGATAGTTTGGAGGGCGGTGGGTGGCATATGGCTTTGGTTTGCAAAAAGCTGGCAACCGACACATCGTTGGACTAAGTCCTGGGCGTCTTCCCGGGCCGTCGGCCAATAAAAGCCTGTACGGAAGGCCTTGCTTACAAGGGACCGAGCTGCAGCGTGATGACCACCGAGTCCGGCATGAATTTCAGCCAGGAGGTTCCGCCCTTCCTCTTCGGAGATGCACCTTTGAAGAACTCCGGTAGTGCTTTTCTTATAAAGCTCTCCCTCATGGACTTTATAGGCTTTAGATCGCCAACTATGCAGCGTGCCTCATTTTGGTCCTCGGGGAGTTCCTGCCTAGTAAGGTATGCGAGGAATGGTTCTGTCCACGGGGCGATGACGGCCATTATTACGTGGGCTGAAGGTGTTATTTCATTGGCAGAGCCTCCAATTATGTCAGAGTGTTCGGTGTCGGGCGGTGCGGTTGGGTCCGGGCTGTTATTGCCGGGTTCCCCTTCCCATACTACGGATGGATTGAACATCCTTTCCAAGAAGATGTTGGGGGGGACTACATCGCGTTTTGCGCCGATGCGTGCCAGGACATCTGCTGCCTGATTATTTTCCCGGGCTATATGGTGAAATTCGAGCCCTTCGAACTGAGCTGACATTTTTAGGACGGTGTTGCGATAAGCTGCCATTTTTGGATCCTTGGCATCAAAATCTCCATTTATTTGGGATATTGCAAGGTTCGAGTCCCCGCGCACCTCTAGGCGTTGAATGCCCATGGATACTGCCATCCGGAGATCATGTAAAAGGGCCTCATATTCGGCTGCATTGTTGGAGTATGTGTACATTATCTGGAGTACGTATTGAACTGTGTCTCCTGTGGGGGACATCAAAACGACGCCAGCCCCTAGACCGGCCAACATTTTGGAGCCGTCGAAGTGCATGACCCAGTTTGAATATGTGTCGTACTCTTTAGGGAGTTCGGCCTCCGTCCATTCTGCGACGAAGTCGGCCAAAACTTGCGACTTGATAGCTCGCTGTGGCTTGTAAGTTATGTCGAACGGGAGGAGCTCAATGGCCCATTTTGCAATCCGGCCCATCGCGTCGCGGTTGTTTATAATATCGTTAAGTGGCACTTCCGAGGCTATTGTTATTGAACACTCTTGAAAGTAGTGTCACAGCTTCCGGGATGCCATAAATACCGCGTACACAATCTTTCGATAATGCGGGTACCGTGACTTGCACGGAGTAAGGACAGTGGATACATAGTAGACCGGCTTTTGAAGGGGGAATTTGTGTCCGTCTGTTTCTCGTTCGACGACGAGCACTGCGCTTAGGACCTGATGGGTTGCTGCAATGTATAATAGCATTGGTTCGCCAATGTTTGGCGCGGCCAGGACTGAGTTTGTTGCCAAGATGGCTTTTATTTCGTCGAGTCCGGCCGTGGCTGCATCCGTCCACTCGAAGTGTTCGGTGCGCCGAAGGAGGCGGTAAAGGGGTAGGGCCTTTTCTCCCAAGCGGGAGATAAAGCGGCTTAGAGCCGCCACGCATCCGGTTAATTTTTGTATTTGTTTGAGGTCCTTCGGGATATCCAATTGTGACAGAGCTCGGATCTTGGCTGGATTTGCTTCAATTCCTCTACCGGATACAATGAAGCCCAAGAGCTTTCCGGGTGGAACGCCGAAAACGCATTTTTCCAGGTTGAGCTTGATGTCGTATGTTCGGAGGTTATTGAATGTTAGCCTCAAGTCATCTACTAGAGATTCAACATGTCTTGTTTTAACGACCACATCATCTACGTATGCCTCCACTGTTTTGCCGATCTGGTTTGCCAGACATGTCTGAATCATGCGTTGATATGTTGCGCCGGCGTTTTTGAGCCCGAAGGGCATTGTGTTGAAGCAGAATGGGCCGTGTGGTGTGATGAATGTCGTTGCTGCTTGGTCTGACTCTGCCATCTTTATTTGATGGTAGCCGGAGTATGCGTCGAGGAAACACAACGAATCGTGTCATGCGGTAGCGTCGATAATTTGATCGATGCGGGGGAGAGGGAAGGGATCCTTTGGGCAAGCCTTGTTAAGGTCTTTAAAATCAACGCACAGGCACCATGATTTGTCCTTCTTTGGTACCATCACCAGGTTTGCTAGCCAGTCCGGGTGTTTTATATCTTTGATGAATCCGGCCTCCAATAGCTTGGCTAGTTCCTCTCCCATGGCATGTCTCTTAGGTTCGGAAAAACGCCGAAGAGCCTGTTTGACTGGCTTGAATCCTTTTAGGATATTTAAGCTGTGTTCGGCCAGCCTGCATGGGATTCCTGGCATGTCTGAAGGGTGCCAGGCGAAAATGTCCCAGTTCTCTCATAGGAACTCTCGCAGTGCAGTGTCTACATCAGGGTTTAACTATGCCCCGATGGAAGCTGTTTTATTGGGGTCTGTTGGATGGACCTGGAATTTGACTATTTCGTCCGCCGGTTTAAAGGAGGTGGACTTGGATCTTTTGTCGAGTTTCACATCGTCCCTATTCACCATGGAGCGCAGCGCAGTCAGTTCCTCAGCCGCTAGGGCTTCGGATAGCGCCTCGAGGGCCAGTGCGGCTATCTTGTTTTCGGCGCGGAGTGCTATGTCCGGATCACTAGCGAGAGTGATGATTCCGTTAGGCCTGGGCATCTTGAGCTTCATGTACCCGTAATAGGGTATTGCTTGGAAGATTGTAAACGCTTCCTGCCCTAGCAGAGCGTGATATCCGCTACTGAACGGGGCCACTTGGAACGTGACCTCTTCGGACCTGTAATTATCCGGCATGCCGAACACCACATCTAGTGTGATTTTTCCTGTACAGCGCGCTTCCCGACTGGGGATTATTCCTCTAAAGGTTGTGTTGCTTCGCTTAATGCGATTCCAGTCTATTTCCATTTTTTGAAGGGTTTCCTCATAAATGAGGTTCAATCCGCTGCCGCCATCCATGAGTACCTTGGTAAGAAGAAAGCCATCTACTATTGGACTGAGGACCAATGCGGCTGGTGCTCGGGCTGTTTGGAATTTAGGTTCATCACTGGCGCTAAAAGTAATAGCCGTGTCACTCCATGGGTTTATTGTTGCTACTTGGTAGACTTCGGCAAGGCTGCGGAGTGTTCTTTTTCACATATTATTTGATGCAAAAGTCTCGAAGACTGTTAATACCGTACTGGTGTCTCTGGGGTGGCTTTCTGTGGCTTCTGGAATTAGAAGATCTTTGCCAATTTTTGCCACCTGCCAGAGTATCCAACATGCTCTAAGGCTGTGAGTTGGTGTGGCGCCCTCTGCACTGTGAATTTTACAGGGTCCATTAAGCCATCCTTCCAGTACGGTTCCGTGCCCTGTAGAGGGCTTTTGCTTTTTGGTATTGAGCCCGGGTGTCTGGCGATGATGCACCCTTTTATTTCGGACTGGGTTTGTATTCAGGGCCGGATTGTCCCAAAATTTTATTTCGGTTTTCCAGGCGCTTTCCATCGCATAGTACTTTCGTACTATGGACGCCAAGTCAGCGAAGCGTGTAATATCATAGCGACTTATGGAGTTGAGGATTCCCTTGTCCGTGCAATTATTGCAGAAGAATGAAATTGTGTCTTCCTCGCGGCAGTCCTTTATCCTGTTCATAACCAAGAGGAATCTGGCCCAGTAATGATGTACTGTTTCTTCGGGCTCTTGCCTAATTTGGGATAGATCGCTTATGTACGGGTGGGTGGGTGGAATCAAATCCAAAACCTCACCCAATCTGAGACCCAGGGGCCAAGGAGTTTCCGAACTCGGAAGTTTGGATTCTTGGATGCTGTCCAACGAATCTAGCCCATCGCCTGACTTTAAGTTCAGGTCTTGAGTGATGTCCTCCCCTCCGCGGGTATCTGGCTTGGAGGGATCGGGAATCTGGACATAGCTAGTCCTTAAGATAGATGAAGGGTCGCCGCACTGTCCCTCTACCACGGCAACGTGATGGGTGACCTGGGGAGAGTTAATCTCTCTCAGATCGGGTTTAGGCCCAATCTGGTCATAATCCGTAGCGACTCCTAGGGCGGCGATGCGATCCAAGAGCTCGTTTAGGGAAGAGAGCTCCATTGGATCTAGCTGCTCGGCGAATTCCGAGCTGACGTGAAGATTGCTTTCGATGACCCGAGAGGTCATCGTTGGCGCAGCAGCCGAAAAGGCGGTCATAAGGAAACCACCTAGCCAGAGAGTTTGGTCGACAGCCAAAGCTCCCTTAGCAATGGTGCTGTCTTTAAAGACGGGATGAGGCATCCTTCCTGATGGCGACGACACAGAGGAACTCTCAATGAAAGCACCAATGTCGGTGTCAAAACCAGCGGGTCTCGGGTAGGGGGTCCCGAACTGTGCGTCTAGGCGGATGGTAACAGGAGACAAGGGACATGATGTTTTTACCCAGGTTCGGGCCCTCTCGATGGAGGTAAAACCCTACTCCTGCTTGATTAATATTGATGATATGGGTAGTACAAGAGTAGACCTACCACGAGATCAAGGAGGCTAAACCCTAGAAGCTAGCCTATGGTCTGATTGTTCTCCCTACGGACTAAAACCCTCTGGTTTATATAGACACCGGAGAGGGCTAGGGTTAAACAGAGTCGGTTTCAATGGTAGGAGATCTACAGATCCGTACCGCCAAGCTTGCCTTCCACGCCAAGGAAAGTCCCTTCCGGACACGGGATGAAGTCTTCAATCTTGTATCCTCATAGTCCAGGACACTACTAGGGAAAAGCCTACCAGCAGCGAGGGTTTTGGGCCTCTTAGTAGCGCAGGCACCGGCGCTACTAATAAGGCGCTACAGCTAACGTATAGCAGTAGCGCCGGTTGTCCCACGCTACTGCTATACATGAATAGTTGTAGCGCTCTTTGGGAAAGGGCGCTACTGATATTATCTGCAGCGCTATTTGCTGGGACGCGCTACTGACAATGCGGCGCTACTGCTAAATTTCCCCCCTCGCTACTACTAGTTTATTTATTAGTTTTTTTCCTGCATATTTGTTTTGTATTTGTTTTGTATTTGAATAGGCTTTATACAATAATCTTTAGCATATCATACACATACAAATGTAATCATAGCATATACATACAATTAGTCTCATCAAATCATGTCACCATCATAATCATCATCCAACACAAAGTGGTCTCTCGTCATCATCTCGAAAATAGCGATACAAGTCTCGAATGATATGCAAATACATCGTCATCCATCTAAACAATGATATACGCGAGAAGAGCTATCACTTTGAGAACATGAGTTCGTATCCCTCTTTCGCATTAGTGTGAACCTCTAAACTAACTACTGCCTGTCGCTCGGAAACCGGAAGGGCCTGACACTCCGGCCACTTGTCGTATATATACTCCTGGCATAGCACTTCTTCGCCATCTATGATCTATGCACCTGCATCATCACATGAGTTGATGATATGCAACATATATAGTTGAGCAACAGAAAGAGGCAGACTTGGCAAAAATAAAAACAACATATCATAAGCATAAATAACAAAGTTCATCGTACCCCAAAATGCCCTAACTAGAGTGATTTTCGCTAGTCGAGGAGGAGGACGGTTTAATTACATCACAAATAAAGTTTCACCGTGCATAACTCAAAGTTTTGTCATACAGAAAGTATGGACAAAATGGACACATTGTCATATATCGACAATCACTCCAAAATGTCGTTCCATCCATCCAAGTCAGGGAGATAGTCCCCGAGCCTAGTGAAAGGCTTCAGGTCGAGACGCTGAGAGGCTATCCATGTTCGGACGTCTTCCCGCGACATTTGTCCTTCTCCGTAGAACATCCTTGTTTTTCCGACGACCTCCTTCATGATGATTTGGGCAAGTTCGCACTGGATGTTATAGAACTCAGCTCGAAGTCGATGATCCTCGATATCTCCTATGTCCTTTGCCCATTGAAGAATATGGGCATCGCCGAATCTAGGTGACATGCGAAGGTTCTGGTGATCCCGTCTGTACTCCAGCATGTGGTGTAGGACATAGAATCCATCATTAAGAGAATCGTTCGGTTGTTGGATGCAGCAGAAGTCGGTCTTATGGCCGAAGGTGACCCTGCCGCCCCTTCTCTTCTTGTCCCTGACCTCTCCACCCCTTGCTTGGTAGTAAAACATATCACTGTCGAGAACATCCTTGATGTGGGTGTAATCCTTTTTGTGAATGTTCTTCGACGAGTCCAAGTAAAGAGCATGGTAGAATCGGGGGTAGAGGATGATGAGGACGGCGCGCCTGCCGCTGCGCAAAATAAGTCCTCAAATTAATTAGCCTCCACCGTGCAAATGAATGATTGAAATCGAAGGAAGGATAGCAGCGCGGATGACTTACACGAGATGATAAGGCACGAGAATCGCCCCCTTGTCCTTATTGGTGAGCATGAAACTGACGATGTAATCCCTCGCGTATTCACGGTGATTTGCGCAGACTCCCAAGAAGCCCTCGTGCATGTAGTACGGGTCAGCGACACAGATATGAGATATCTGCTCAACCCCGATGATGTAGTTCATGTGCAAGGCATAAAGGCGGACAAACGTAAAATCCAGCTTCTTCATGTGAAACATGTCGAATATGTAATCGAATCGGAGGAAGAACTTATCCGCGGGGAAGCTGTCGACGTACGACATTTGCCGCGGAACGTTAACCATGTAGAGTGGGTATCCTGGATCTTTCGAGGCGATGAGGTCTTTCTCTACCCGCAGCACATCGTCATGAAATCTCTTTAGATCGTCAAATCTGGCCCATAGCGCTATTGCAGGTAGGATTGGTTGACCGGGGATATGCCATTTATCCGCACCGGGGATATCTATACGGTCCTGAAGCCGAGGCTGCTGAGGCGGCTGGATCATAGAAACAACTTTTTTGCCTTTCCTCGCTCTCTTCCTAAACTTCTTTACTACCGGAAGGTCGTCCATAATATGTTGAGACGGCAATTCAGGCACCGACTCATGACGCTCAAACCCTGAGGAGGCGCCAGTATAGACATACTGTTCAGCAGCGCCATCGTTGTCCTCATCCTCATCCATGGCGACGTCATCAGCGACTAATGGAGCCTCCTCCTTACCCCGTCCGCTATCACCCAACCCGACACCCGACGATAATTGGGTAGGTGGGGTGTTGATGTTCATACCTTGCTGAGGCTGCGTGCTCGTGGGTGTGCTCCCGGCCGCCTCCAGACGAAGCATACTCTTTGGCCACAACAGGACCCACCCAGCATTGCAACAATCACCAAGCTGCCCCGGTGTCTCGTCGTCATCCCCCAGTAGTACTGGAGGAGGCAAATTCTCGTGGCCCGGTTTGACACTGGCCACGGAAACCTTGAAGACGTTCGGGGGGATCGGCCGGCTATGGAGCAATGATTCCTTTGGCTCCATTATCGTCACCTTACCCACGTCCACCTTCTGGTCGCCGATGGTGTACAATATGGTGCACGGGGTTTCGTCGGCCTGCAAAGAAAAGTCTGCGACGTGAGACATCCGAAAGGCAACGAAAACGGAAGATTATACATTTATATTGAAGGGGGCCGGTGTGACAGATACCATGAGGGCGTCGAGCTCAGCCAAAGACGAAGCACCGCCTAGCACGTCCGGTGCGCGAGCCGGTGCGGGAGCCGGTACGGGAGCAGGTGCAGCTACAGGTGCTGGTGCAACGCTAGTCGAGCTGCTCCCCGCCAAGAAGTCAGCAAGGGGAAAGTCCGCTGCATCTTTTTTTGGATTTTCCCTGGTCCAATTGAAAACGGCCGGAACCAAGGTAGTAGAAATATCTAAAGCCACCTGTTTTGCGGCAGCTACCGTTGTTGCGACTGTCTTAGTTGATTTCTTCTCAACCGCAATCTCAACCCTCTTGTCGATGTTTTCTTCATTTAACCTCCGTCTTTCCTTTCTCTCCTCCGTGGTCTCACGGTAGTACTTCTTCCACGTGGCGCCGTCTCCGACATCGTGCACGCGTCCATACGATGGTCGAGTATCCACCGGTTGTTGTTTCAATATGTTCAACGCCCGGTTGAATGGAGTGTCCCACTTGGGCCTCGCCAATGCCTCAGACGGCGAGTCGCTTTCGGCCGCAATCCTGTGCTGCTCTCTCTGCAAAAGGCACAATGATCGTTTACAAATATGACTAACGTGTGCAGTAGAATTGATCAGAAACTAAAATTACCAGCAGTCTCATGAACTCCGTAATGACCGGTGTTGTCTCGTAAACCTTTTTCACTGGGTCCCAACGGTGCCGGGCCCTGAGGACGTCACGCTCCTGTGGGATGGTGAACTCCGGCAAGGGGTCTGGGATGCCCAGACTCGCGGCTTCCGCATCCTCCTTGGCCCATTTGGACCTCTTTCCGCCGTAACCACGGCTTTCGAGGTGGTGTCTCCCAATGTTCCTCTCTTGAAGCCCCTTCATGTACTTAGCCTTTTTTTGGCATCTTCGGCCTCGCAAGCCTCCTTGAATATTTGAAACTGCTCTTCCATGATTGTCGGATTATCCTTTACAATCTCGAAGTAGGGTTCCTTCTTGTCGATGATCCTTGCTTTCACTCGATTTTTCCAGGCGGCCAACGCGTCGCTAAACTTGGTCATGGCGTGTTTGTTTATCTTCTTCATTGTCGGGTCCTCATCTGGATCTTTATAATCCTTCTCATTCCGGCCCGGGAACAAGAATATCTGGTGAAACTTCTTTAGGAGGGAGCTCCTCATATTTTCTATCTTCTGTAGTTTCTCATCGTTGATGGTGGCGGTTGTCCGTATGATGCAACCTATTTGATTGATGTAGCATCGACGTGCTTCCTCGGGCGCCGTTGGCTCAAAATTGCCGTCGTCCACCTCCATGACCACCACTCTAGTAGTCCTGAGTTTGTTAGGAACCCGTTGCCTCTTTGCTTTCAGTTCTACACCGGCTCCGCTCCCCGAGGCGGCGCCGGTCTCAGTCTCAGCGCCGGTCTCGATGCCGGTCTGAGTCTGAGCGCCGGTCTTAGTCTCAGCACTGGTCTGCGTGTCGGTCTCAGTCCCCGATGCCACCGGTGGGCCTAGCAATAACATCGGTTGATCATCGGTAAGGCTAAAAAATTCGTCTGCCGCCCGATAGGCGTTGTCGCAATCACTAGAACCCTGTCCTTCATCGTTGCTAGCCATGTTTCCTATGATTAAATCTAGTCAATTAATTCTAGACCTAATAAAATGAATAATGACATTAAAAAGGCCTATTGTGTTGCAGGAATGTTGACTCCTTCCTGATGCGGCAAATCACGGGCACTCGATATGTCCTAGTTTTTAGCACAAGTCATGCCGAAATTCACGGAAAATTTCGGCATGAGCTTTGCTAAAAAGTGGAAAAATCGAGAACCTGAAATTTGCCGGAAAAGAAATGAATCAACATTCCGGCAAAACATAGGCCACTAAGCATCATTCCCTGCAAACAGTGTCCAAATATACACGAGCAACCACATGTCCAAATTTCGCAAGCTAATTCAAAAACAAAGTGTAGAAGAAAAATCATTTAACTACTAATAGAACAAAATTCAGTTAACTTTAGTGCTCTATAATGATCAAAGGAAAAAAAATTCAGTTAACTACTAATTTCATTCATTTAGGTTATTCATTTAACATCACCTAATTAACCTACTGTACCAATACTACTAGCAGCACTACTAACCTAATTAACCTAGCAAAACTCTAGTGCCCTAACTGAAAAACATCTAATTAACATCTAATTTTTTCTCTAAAATACAGAGAGAGATGAGTGAGGGGGAGGGGTGGGGGACTTACAGAGAGGGGAGAGACGATGGCGGGGAGGTACCGTGCTCAGTGACGGAGGCAGGGGCGGAGAGGGCGGGCTCGGGCACGGGCAAGGGCGGTCCTGGGCGGGCTCGGGCGGCGGTGAGGTGGAGGGCGCCGACGGTGACGTGGAGGGCGGCCTTGGGCGGCGACCTCAGGCGGCGGCGGTGAGGCTGAGGAAGGCCTCGGGCGGCGGTGGTGAGGCTGAGGGCGGCCTCGGGCGGCGACGTTGAGGAGACGGCGGCGAGGGCAAGGGACGATTTGGGGAAGAATTGGTGGCCGGGGGGCGGGATGGGGGAAACCGCTGTTTAAGTGAAACGTAACGGTAGCGCGTTTCCGAAAACGCACTATAGCTAAGTTAGCTATAGCGCGTTTGCTGAAACCCTCTACTACTATTCCTTTCTCCTTTTTTCCCTTTTTTCACTTTATTTTATTTCCGTTAGCAGCAGCGCTTTACACGTAAGCGCGCTGCAGCTAAGGAGATTAACAGTAGCGCTGGGCCATTATACGCGCTACTGCTAGGTTGGGCTAGCCATGTGCGCCTAGTTCGAACGTAGCAGCAGCGCTTTTCGCTAGTACACGCTACTGCTAAAGTCATAGCAGTAGCGCGGTTTATTCACGCGCGCTGCTACTAAGTAGCAGCAGCGCTTGATTTTGTACAGCGCTACTGGTAAAATTCTGTGTATAGGCTTTTCCCGAGTAGTGGGACTCCAGCCGAAGGTATAGTCCAGCTATCCGGACACCCCTAATCCAGGACTCCCTTACACGCTTCCCGAGGATGAACTTGTGCTCGCTGGAATCGGGTCGGACTCGCCGGAGTAGTGCCGGGCCGGACCTCACCGGATCCGGCCGGAGCTGGTCGCGGGGCGGCGACGGACATCGCCGGTTCGGGCTGCAGAGGCTACCGGCGTTAATGACGGCGGTGGCCGTCGCGGTGGTGGCGGTCGGTCGGCGGCGGCTTGGGTGCGGTGGCCGTCGCGGTGGCGGCGCGGGTGCGGGGGCCGGTCGGCGGTGGCTTGGGCCGGGAGGGCCGGTCGCGGGCTCCCGGGCCGGCGAAGTGGGCACGGGCGGCGGCCAACGGGAGGCGGACATGTGGCGGCGGCGGAGGTAAGTCGGACGTGTCCGGCCGAACGGAAAATTGTCCGGTGGCGCGTGGAGGGAGGGGACTAGGGTTTGCCCGAAATTTCGGGGAAAGGCCTTTATGTAGATGTAGAGGGAACTAGGAAGCTCCAAATGAGGTGCAGTTTGCAGCCACGCGATCGTGATCGAACGCTCTAGATGATGGGAGAGGTTTAGGTGGGTTTTGGGCCACTTTGGAGGGGTGTTGGGCTGCAACACACACGAGGCCTTTTTGGTCCCTCGGTTAACCGTTGGAGTATCAAACGAAGTCCAAATGGCACGAAACTTGACAGGCAGTCTACTGGTAGTAAACCAAGGCTGCATGACAAGTCTCGGTCCAAACCGAAAACGTTTAATGCCCGTACACGAAAAGAGGTAGAAAGGGACACCGGGTGACATAGGAGCGCCGGAATGCAAAACGGACAACGGGGAAAATGCTCGAATGCATGAGATGAACACGTATGCAAATGCAATGCACATGATGACATGATATGAGTTGCATGACAAAGACAAAACACACGGAGACAAAAACCCGACAACAAGGAAAATAAAATAACTTAGTGCTGGAAATGGCAAGAGTTGGAGTACAAATAAGGTATATTACATCCGGGGTGTTACAATGAGGGGGAAAGGCAAGCTCAATCATGTTGGATGATCCAAGACAATATAATTTATCTCAGATGCAAGAAAACATAACCCATTATGTTGTCTTCCTTGTCCAACGTCAACTCTTTAGCATGTCATATTTTAATGAGTGCTCACAATCATAAAAGATGTCCAAGATAGTGTATTTATATGTGAGGACCCCTCTTTCTTTATTACTTCTTATTAATTGCAACGATGACCAAAACTATGTTTGTCAACTCTCAACAACTTTTATTCATCATACTCTTTCTATGTGAGCTCATTACTCTCCATAAGATCCATATGATCTCTATTATTCTTGTTATTCTTTCTCTTTTATTCACTCAAGATCATGGCAAAATAATCAAGCCCTTGACTCAACACTAATCTTCATTATATATAGCTCACGGACTCGATTACATAGAAGGATCATAAAGCAAAACTCACAACTAGATCATACTAAAAACTTCATACTACTAGATCAAGATATTACCAAAATGATCGAACTAAGAAAAAGGGTAAAGATAGAAGTGAAGGTGATACGATGCCGGGGCACTCCCCCAAGCTTGGAAGTTGCCAAGGGGAGTGCCCATACCAGATACTCAGTTCTCCTTTGTTGGTGAAGAAGGTGATGGTTTTGTTGATGGCGTAGGCTTCTTCCTTAATTTGCGCTTGAGGACAGAGTTTTGGTCCCTTAGGTCCTCGATCTCCTGCTCCAAGCTCAATATCTTTTTGCATAGTTCCTGCTTGTTTTCCTGCAAGAGACGAAAAGGGATAAAGTCGATCTTAGGTTTCTTTACTCTATCCGGGAGGCTTGACTTTTTGAACTCCACATGCATGTCCCCAGGTTGAGGTAATGGGACTTCATCTTCTTCTCAGCTCGTCTCCTCCCTTCCCTTGGGTTCATAATCCTCTTCTTATTCCGTAGTCCAACCACAATGCTCCACATCCCCATAGACCTTAGGATCTGCAAGGTAGTCAGCCACATAGCTCTCTCCTTCCGAATCCTGGGACGACATGTTGCTCTAATCTGCAGCAAGACAGCTCGAAACAAAGACATGAGATTTTTGCGTGATACGGGAGTCAAAACCTCCGGGAGATTATATAATGAATTTTTACTGACCAAAATACATGTCGTGTAAGAAAATGGAGTCCGAAGAGCACACGAGGTGCCCACGAGGTAGGGGGCGCGCCCAGGGGGGTAGGGTGTGCCCTCCACCCTCGTGGGGCCCTTGTGCCCTTCCCGGACTGCTCCTTATTTTTCTATTTTTCTAAATATTCCAAAACGGAAGAAAATTTCCATTAGAACTGTTTTGGAGTCGGTTTACTTACCGTACCACATACCTATTCCTTTTCAGAGTCTGAAAAGTTCCAGAAAGTGTCCCTTATGTAAGTGCATCTAGTGCCCCTTAGTGATTTTGGTATATTGAAGACTTATATGTTAAGGGACTAATGTGTTTATGAGTGTACACAGGTCTATAAGTCTATGAGGAGTTTGATATTTACAGAGAAAGTCGACCCCTAAAAATGAAGTTCTTCGTTTGAAGACTTTGGTATTCTGAAGACTTTCTGAAGACTTTGAAAGTGAAGAAAATGGTGTGACCTTGAAGACTTGGTATTCATTTGAGGAACATAAAGCGTGAAGACTTTTGTTTTCATAGTTTCATTTTCTCTTTCTTGAGTCATAGGAAACACCGTACTGTTAAAGGGGGTCGAGGAAATACTAAGGAAAAATTTCCATGTGATGCTCAACTCAAAATCCTACACCTACCAATCCCTTTGAGTGAAGCCATTGGAAATCTCATACAGTCCAGTCATATTCTTCAGTGACAGAGACGAAGTTCTTCTGGTCTCCGAGGAATTTGTTCTGACTGAGGAGTTAGGAACTCGCCAGTGCGGATTTCCTACACAGTGAGGAACATGATAGCCCTGAGGATTTTGCTACTCAAAATTCCGACTGTTGCTGTGCTATGCGCCAGCTGTCCCAAAATATCTATCCACCTAACGGTCATATCATTGAAGGGCATTTATGTCTTATCATGTCGGGCTGCTCCCTAGGCTATAAATAGCCGCCCCCTACAACCACTAGCTGGTTGGCTGCTCCGAGAGAAACTGACACTTGTCATTTGAGAGCAACCCATCCTCCAAGGACTTTGAGCGAAAATCATCAAGTGAGGAAAAACCAAAAACCCAAACACCTACAAATCCCAACTGATTGAGCATCACTGAAGAGATTGATCCTGCGTGGATCTGACGCTTGTTATCTTTCAAGACTGTGCTTCTTCTAGACGGTTAGGCGACATGGTCTAGAGCATCCAAGAGGAATTGTGGATCGCCGAGTGACCAAGTTTGTGAAGGTTTGGAAGTCACTTGAAGACTTACCACGAGTGATTGGATGAGGTCTGTGTGACCTTAGTTCAAGGAGAATATGGTGAGGACTGGATGTCCTGAGCTACGTGTTCAGGACTGGGTGTCCGGGACTGTGTGTCCTCGAGTTTAAATACTCAGCCGCTCCAACCAGACATACAACTGATACAGCAGTTGGAACTGGTCTACCAAATCATTGTCTTCACCAAGCTTACTGGTTCTATTTCCTCAACTCTTTCATTTCCTCATAACTGTGTTGTGTGCTTGTTCATATCTGTGTTTGAAAACTTTGACTAAAAACTTTCTCAATTTCCTCAGTTCAATTTCTTCAGTCTGTTTGTCTTCATCCTGTGTTATCCTGTGTTTACGCTTCTGTACTCTGTGCCTGTCTTCATTTCATCATGATGACTATGCTTGTATTCTGTTATGTTTACTTTTGAGTACTCATTCCGCTGCTGGTAGTTCTTCGCTAAGGAATTTCCTCACCAGCAAATTACCCAGTGAAGAATTTCATAAAAATTGCCTATTCACCCCCCTCTAGTTGATATAACGCACTTTCAATTGGTATCAGAGCAAGGCACTCCCTTGTTCTATGTGATTTTGGTTTAACCGCCTGGAGTTTTAGTTATGTCGACCGCAGGTATGACGAAAGTGACATGCCCCATCTTTGACGGTCATGAGTATCCCAAGTGGAAGGCCATGATGAAGAAATACCTCATGGCGATGAACAGTGAGCTGTGGACCGTCACTGAGATTGGTCTGACCGATCTGTGCAAGATGGCGGAAGCTGATGACATTCGCAAGTACACTCTTCTCAACCTCATGGCGAAGGATGTCATCTGCTCCAGTCTGTCACAAAATCAGTTCAGGAATATCATGCATCTCGATCATGCGAAGCTCGTCTGGGACCGTCTCTCTGAGGTCTATGAAGGTCACTGAACCTGTCATGATCCTTGTTTGATGACTTCAAGGAATCTCTCAAAGCGATGACATTCGAACCAGAATCATCATCTTCTGCATCATGCCTTATGGCAAAAGATGTTGAGGTAACTGAATGCTACCTATCCGAGTCTAGTGATGATGAATCTGGTGATGAATTTGGACCCAGCTATGTCAAACTTGCTTCCCTTGCCACTAAACAACAAAGAGCTTTGGAAAAGGTTTACTGCATGCTAAATAAGAGCGATGATATGTTGGGTGAAGAAATGGATCAGTCAAAAGCTTTGGCTGAAAGTCTTCAGAGACTTCATACTAAGTATGACACCCTTCAAGATCAACATAACACTCTTTTATCTGATCATGAGAAGCTTTCTTATGAATTTCTTCAAAGAAAGCAAGATCTTGAGAAGCTAAGAGTGAGTTATGAAGATCTTCAGAAGGAGCGCGATTCATTACTTGCTCAACATATCAGCGCTTCTCAGGAAGAATTTGTTCCTCCATGCTTGAAGTGCATTGAACGTGAATCTACTAATTCTTCACCTGAATGTTCAAATGCTGCTAATGTTTCAAATTCTTCACATACCTCTGCTATCACTAATTCCTCATATGAGGACATTGCTAGTATCACTAATGATGCAGGGTTGAAGGAATTGTACACGATAGGCATGTACAAAAGCCTCAAAGGGCATCAGGCTCTTTGTGATGTGCTTAAAAAGTAGATCCTCAACAGGAACCCTAGGAAAGAGGGTATTGCCTTTGGGAGGAAACTCAATGCTGATGGTACATATTGGAAGCCTGAGCAGTACCCCAAATCTACATGGGTTGCTGCAAAGGGACCTCCAGTTGATCCATCTAACTTATTTGGATTCGCATGTGAATCTCCTCATTCTGATGATGAGTCAATTGACTCCAACTATAAACTGTTCAAAAATCAGAATGGTGAAGTATTTGCTAGATATGTTGGCACTAACTGCAGGAACGGCTCCCCTATGAAGAAAATCTGGGTTCCCAAAAGATGCCTTGAAAATCTTCAGGTGAATGTCATCATGACGCCACCTGTGAAGAATAGGAACCCCAGATCAAATTCTTCATATGGACCAAATTCTTCATATGGATTCAAGTCCTCATACGAACCAAATTCCACATATGGATCAAAGTCCTCATATGAACATCATCGTGCTAACCAGTCTGTTTCGCAGGGAAGATCTAAGGATTATGGATATGGGCACTATTCTTCAAATCATTATGTCCATAATTCCTCGAAGAATTTCTCTGCATACTCTTATGCTTACTCTAACCCCTCTTATGTGAAACAAAATGGACTGGCTTCTATGCCATCCTTCTCGTATGGAGCTCGCAGAATGATGAACTCTTTGCCACCCCTTCAGATGTGGGTGGTGAAGAAAAAGAACTAATCTCTTCTGCAGGGTCAGGTCTCCAGACATACGTAATCGTCTGAAGAATTTGCTGGAGACCTGAGTATGCCTGATAGGACGCAGGCTAATCATGAAGAAATGAACTTTCATTTCTCACGTCCTCATATTGCTTTATCAGTTCTTTTACTTGATGAAATTGATCTGATGAATTGATGTCATATTCTTCACTGATGAAGTATATGAGTTTGTAAGCTGCACTAATTCATCTGCAGGATGATCAACCCAAAGCCACTAAGTGGGTCCTCGATAGTGGATGTACAAACCACATGACTGGTGACAAGAATCTATTGATGGATGCTCCATTATCTCCGTCGCATCTGAAGCATATCATCTTTGCTGACAAAGGCAAAAGTCAGGTATTGGGTCCAGGTAAGGTTGCGATTACAAAGGATTGACACATGGACAAAGTCATGCTTGTTGAGTCCTTAGGATACAACCTTATGTCTGTCTCAATGCTTTGTGATCTTGATATGGTTGTTGTCTTTGGCAAGTACCATTGTGTTGTGGTTATGGAAGCTGACAATTCCAAAGTCTTCGAAGGCTTTAGGAGAGGAGACCTGTATATTGTTGATTTCTCTACAGGACCACAACCAGCCGTGTGCTTACTTGCAAAATCTTCAGAAGGCTGGCTCTGGCATCGACGACTTGGTCATGTAGGCATGAGGAATTTGCACACGCTTGTGAAGAAGAAGCATGTCATTGGCATTGAGAATGTCAAATTCCTCAAGGATCACCTATGCGGAGCCTATGAAGCTGGGAAGATGACCAAGGCCAAGCATCCAGCGAAGACTATCATGACCACCACTCGCCCATTTGAATTGCTTCACATGTATCTCTTTGGTCCTAATCATTATTCTGCTATTTCAAATGAAGCATCTCAATATGGCTTTGTTATTGTTGATGATTATTCTCGCTACACATGGGTACACCTTGTTACTTACAAACATGAACTGCAGGAAGTCTTCAAACGATTTTCCTCGAGGGCTTCAACCAACTTTGGTGTGAAGATAAAGCACATCAGAAGTGACAATGGCACTGAGTTCAAGAATTCTGGTCTCGATGACTATCTTGATGAACTTGGTATTACTCATGAGTTATCTGCTCCTTATACTCCTCAGCAGAACGGCGTCGTGGAGCGCAAGAATAGGACTCTTGCTGAGATGGCTCGCACTATGCTTGATGAATACAAAACGCCTCGTCATTTCTGGACTGAGGCAATTGATAATGCGTGCCACATCATCAACAGAGTATATCTTCACAAATTCTTCAAGAAGACTGCCTATGAACTCTTCACTGATAAGAAACCCAATGTAAGTTATTTCAAAGTCTTCGGTGCTAAATGTTGGATTAGAGATCCTCATCACAACTCAAAATTTGCACCGAAAGCACATGAAGGTTTTATGCTGGGTTACGGAAAGGACTCGCACACCTACATAGTCTTTAACAACGTTCTTCACAAAGTTGTTGAAACTCTAGATGTGCAGTTCGATGAAACTAATGGCTCGCAAAGAGAGCACCTACCTATTGTGATAGATGAACCAGCACCTGAGGAAACTATCAAGTTCAAGGCTACTGACGATGTCATTCCTACTGAAGAATCTGCTGAGGAATTCATTCCAGAACATGAAGAACATCGAGCTAATGCACCTGAAGAAAATGCTGAAGAAAATGGTGCTGAAGAAAATGCTGATCAAATTCTTCAACGACAACCAGCTCATCCTCGCATTGCAAAAGAAGTGCAAGTTGAAAAGATCATCAATGACATCAAAGTGCCAGGTCCTCTCACACGCTCAAAAGCTTCACATTTGTCTAACTTTTGTGGGCACTATGCTTTTGTCTTTATTACGGATCCCACTAAGGTAGATGAAGTATTTCTGGAGCCTGAGTGGATTCAGGCCATGCAAGAAGAATTACATCAGTTCGAGCTCAACAATGTCTGTGAACTGGTCAAACGTCCAGATCCTCGCAAGCACAATATCATCGGCACAAAGTGGATCTACCGCAACAAGCAAGATGAAAATGGCCTTGTGGTGAGGAATAAGGCACGGCTTGTAGCTCAAGGCTACACAAAGGTTGAAGGAATTGATTTCGATGAAACTTTTGCACCTGTTGCTAGACTTGAGGCTATTCGCATATTACTTGCTTATGCTAACCATCATGATATCACTTTATATCAAATGGATGTGAAAAGTGCATTCCTCAATGCTAAGCTTGAGGAAGAAGTATATGTTGCTCAACCCCTAGGTTTTGAAGATCCAAAGAATCCTGACAAAGTCTTCAGACTCAACAAGGCCCTCTATGGCCTCAAGCAGGCCCCACGGGCTTGGTATGATACTTTGAAGGAATTCCTCATGACGAAAGGCTTCAAACCCGGTTCACTCGACCCTACCCTTTTCACTAAATCTTATGATGGTGAATTGTTTGTGTGCCAAATATATGTTGATGCTATTTTCTTTGGCTATACTGACCAACGTTATAGTGATGAATTTGCCTATATGATGAGTGAAGAATATTAAATGTCTATGATGGGAGAGTTGAAATTCTTCTTAGGTCTTCAAATTCATCAACAATGCAATGGCATATTCATATCTCAGGAGAAATACCTCAAGGATGTACTGAGGAAATTCGGCATGCAAGATTGCAAAGGCGTCAAAATTCCTATGCCCACAAATGGCCATCTGTGCACTGATGAAAATGGTATTGACTTCGATCATAAGGTATACCGCTCCATGATAGGTTCTTTATTCTACTTATGTGCATCTAGGCCAGATATAATGCTTAGTGTTTGCATGTGTGCCCGATTTCAAGCTACACCGAAGGAATCACACCATAAGGCTGTGAAGCATATTCTTCGATATCTAGCTCACACACCAACACTTGGATTATGGTACCCCAAGGGCTCAGCTTTTGATCTCATTGGATATTCTGACTCTGACTATGCTGGTGATCGTGTGGACCGCAAGTCAACATCCGGTACATGTCATTTCCTCGGACGATCTTTGGTCTGTTGGTCCTCGAAGAAACAGAACTGCGTATCACTATCTACTGCTGAAGCTGAGTACATTGCCGCTGGTTCTTGCTGTGCCCAATTGCTATGGATGAAGCAAACTCTCAAGGACTACGACGTCAACATGAAGAATGTGCCTCTCTTCTGTGACAATGAGAGTGCCATCAAGATTGCTCACAACCCATTTCAGCACTCGAAGACAAAGCACATTCAGATTCGTCATCATTTTCTTCGTGATCATGTATTGAAGGGCGACATTTCTATTGAGCATGTGAAGACTGAAGAACAGCTAGCCGATATCTTCACAAAGCCCTTGGACAAGAAGAGATTTAGCAAGTTGCAGTGTGAGCTAAATATCCTAGAATCTTCGAATGTTCTTTGAAATGGACACTCATCCTAACACTTATGCAAAATTGATGACTTAGATGTGCAACACATGAAGAAACGTTTTTCTTCAATCAATGAAAAATAACACTCTTAGTGTGAAGAAATTAATGAAGAATTTGATTCTCAGAACCCTACGATAATTGTACGCGGTGTCTGAAATCATCATTCTTATACGGTGGATCACGCCACCACCAAAAGTTGAAATTCCTCAAATTATTCATATGCATAGTCTTCACCGGTTCCGTCGTTTTT
>NC_041380.1:534675873-534701125 GCF_002162155.2 Triticum dicoccoides | reverse complement strand
TCACTTATTGTTATTTCTTCAAGTTCGTTTTCTGCTAAGTGAATGTGATCGGACCCTTCCCCTCTATGCTATACTCAACCCAATCTGTTCACAAATTCTTCATGTGCGTTCTATTTGAAACTCGTTCAACATATTCACTGTGTCCTTGTCAGCTGAAGAAATTGCGAACGGAACTTTAAAACCTATCTTATCGAAATTTTCGGCTTTGCCGCTCAAACTGTTCCGCATCCCATGATACACTTATCCACTCACCCATGATCTAACACGATCTCCACCTCTTACTACGTGGGTGACACATGTCATGCGAATGAGAAGGGTCAGGGGCACGTTCGTCCAATTTCTTCGGGCGAGCAGTTTTTCACCGTGGCTATAAATACCCCTCCTTCCCTTCCTCACTTCTTTTACTCCACTCAATCTCTCTCCAGCTCGAGCTTCTCAAACCCTAGCGCCGCCGCTATTTCATCGCCTCCGGTGAGGAAGAGCTTCACTGCCTCGACCTCGTCGCCGACGTACTCGTGCCGACCGCGGAAATCTTCACTCCGCCGCTGCCGTAGATGTCTTCCTCCGCCAAGTTAGGGCATGGAAGATCTGCACAGACAAACTTCACATCTCCTCACTCCAGTTCGTCGTGTTCTTCGTCCAGGGTAATTAAAAGTTACTTTTACTACCCTCGTCGATTTGAATGATTATCTTCAAAATCTTCAAAGGTGTTTTTCTTCATAGATTCACACACTAAACACCTCACAGGTCATCTGTTCTTGATTCGTTTCTCTAAGCCATGTTTTTCTTCAAGATTCCTCAAATGTGTGGATTTTTAATATACACATCTCTGGAACCTAAGACAAAGAACGCTTAGTGAAATTCTTCAAGACTCATCTGGTCAAATTCCTCTAACTTGTTCTTTTTACAAAACCTTCCGAGAACGCATATGACCTCTCCAAATTCCTCGCAACTATACTCTGTTCATAGGTACACATATCAGCTGCTGAATCACTAGGTTCTCATCAACTTAACTCATTTGCAGCATTCCTCGAAGAAAAGTTACATACTTCTTCAGAGAATTCAATTGTTCAAATTCCTCAACTGAAGAAAATGGATGATGGTAAGAAGCCACAGATGGTAAGAAGCCACAGATGGTAAATACAACGTTTGAGATCCCTGATGAAATATATGCTGGGTACTGTACATCTACTGAGGAAACCAAGAATGAGCGCAAAGTGTGCATTCAGAAGATAGAGAGGAGATGCGCAAGAGAGTGGAGGGAATACAGATATGTCACTCCTAAGTACATGAAGAAATTCACACTCAATCCTCCATGCCCAAGACCTCCATTGGCACCTGGCCAAATCGCTGATCCCACCAGCCTCAAGCGCGGTGAGGACTATCCTGATGAATGGGCCAAGCGCCAAGCCAAGTTGGCTAAGCAAGCCAGAGAAGCAGTGAGGAAATTCAATGAAGACTCTGCTGTTGCTGCTGCCTCTGCTGAGGCCTCTGCTGTCAAGCCAAAGAAGGCTATGTCAAAGAAGCCTACGCGCAAGCCAAGTGCTTCACCAACAATGCCCTCAAGGCCAAGTTCCTCAGCAATGCTCTCACGGCCAGAATCTTCAAAGCCCTCACGGCCAATTCCTCATCCTGCTCCTGTTCCTCCAAAGTCTTCAGCTCCTCCGCCAAAGCCCTCAGCTGTTCCGACTAAATCCTCAGCACCTGTGCATCTCGCCTCGTGCCAAAGGACTGCAGGCATATCCATTGCCTCAGGTGTCTCAGCTAGTTCCTCAGCTGCACCAAGTTCCTCAGCTAGCCCCTCACTGTTGAAGACAAAGGCCACTACTGGACGAGGTCCTCGCCCAAGTCCTCAAAAGAAACAAGTCGCTTTCCAAGTACCGTCTGAAGAAGACGAAGCTGATGATGATGAACTTGCAGAAATCATCAGAGACAGGCAAGTCAGGGCCGCTAGAGCCAAAGGATCAGAGGTGCCACTGCTTTTGGATCCCAAGTTGATCCTCGACTACATTGATGTCTGGCACAAGGACCCCAACACTCCCTTGCCTGACTTCAAGCTGACTCCTGGCCAGAGTCACATGCTGACCCACTTCATTCAAGAAGAAAAGTGGGAATTTGAGAAGGCCAGGCAGATCAAGAAAGCGCAGTACAAGAAAGAGCGCTATCTGAAGAAAAATGTTGTCTCTATGACAACTGAAGAACTTGTCACTATTCAGACTGATATTAAGAAACTCAGTGATGACTTTGACGCATATCGCGCTAATTGGCTTGGAGCCAAGGTTCGTTTTGTGAAACTTGCGGAAAACTTCACTTCCAATGTTATTTGACCCTAGGCAATCGATAACTAGACCGGTAATCATTATTACAATTTTATATGAAGGAGAGGCATAAGCTAACATACTTTCTCTACTTCGATCATATGCACTTATGATTGGAACTCTAGCAAGCATCCGCAACTACTAAAGATTCATTAAGGTAAAACCCAACCATAGCATTAAAGCATCAAGTCCCCTTTATCCCATACGCAAACAACCTACTTACTCGGGTCTGTGCTTCTGTCACTCACGCCACCCACCATAAGCAAATCATGAACATATTGCAAACCCTACAGCGGGGATCCCTCACGCTTGCGCGACACGGAGAGAACCATAGGACAGCACCAATAATAAAACATGAAACTCAAACCAATCTTGATCATCAAATAGCCATTAGGACAAAACGTATCTACTCAAACATCATAGGATAGCCATACATCATAGGGAAATAATATATAGCGTTGAGCACCATGTTTAAGTAGAGATTACAGCGGGTAAGAGAGAGATTACACCGCTTCATAGAGGGGGGAAGAGTTGGTGATGATGGCGGTGAAGTTGTTGGTGAAGATGACGGTGATGATGATGGCCCCCAGTGGCACTCCGACGCAACTGGAAGCAAGGGGAGAGGGGCCCCCTTCTTCTTCTTCTTCCTTGACCTCCTCCCTAGATGGGAGAAGGGTTTCCCCTCTGGTCCTTGGCCTCCATGGCGTGGGAGGGGCGAGAGCTCCTCCGAGATTGGATCTGTCTCTCTGTCTCTCTCTGTTTCTACATTCTGTTCTGCTGCCCTTTAACTTTTTCTTTTATATCCGGAGATCCGTAACTCCGATTGGAATGAAACCTTCGTCGTGATTTTTTTCCGAAATTTAGCTTTCTTGCGGCCGAAGAAGGGCGTCAACCGCCTTACAGGTGGGTCACGAGGGTCGGGGGCGCCCCCTACCTCGTGCCCACCTCGGACATGGTTCGCATTGATTTTTCCTCTAGATTTTCCAAATATTCTGAAAAGTATCTTTGTCCGTTTTTATCCCGTTTGGACTCCGTTTGATATGGATATTCTGCGAAACAAAAAAACATGCAATAGACAGGAACTGGCACTGGGCACTGGATCAATATGTTAGTCCCAAAAATAGTATAAAAAGTTGCCAAAAAGTATATGGAAGTTGTAGAATATTGGCATGGAACAATCAAAAATTATAGATATAGCGGAGACGTATCAACATCCCCAAGCTTAATTCATGCTCGTCGTCGAGTAGGTAAATGATAAAAAAAGATAATTTTTGATGTGGAATGCTACCTAGCATAATCTTGATCATATGTCTAATCATGGCATGAATATTAAGACACGACTGATTCAAAGCAATAGTCTATCATTTGACATAAAAACAATAATACTTCAATCCTACTAATAAAGCAATCATGTCTTCTAAAAATAACAAGGCCAAAGAAAGTTATCCCTACAAAATCATATAGTCTGGCTATGCTCCATCTTCTTCACACAAAATACTCATATCATGCACAACCCCGATGACAAGCCAAGCAATTGTTTCATACTTTTTACGTTCTCAAACCTTTTCAAGTTTCACGCAATACATGAGCATGAGCCATGGACATAGCACTATAGGTGGAATAGAATGGAGGTTGTGGAGAAGACAAAAAGGAGAAGATAGTCTCACATCAACTAGGCGTATCAACGGGCTATGGAGATGCCCATCAATAGATATCAATGTGAGTGAGTAGGAATTGCCATGCAACGGATGCACTAGAGCTATAAGTATATGAAAGCTCTAACTGAAACTAAGTGGGTGTGCATCCAACTTGCTTGCTCATGAAGACCTAGGGCATTTGAGGAAGCCCGTCGTTGGAATATACAAGCCAAGTTCTATAATGAAAATTCCCACTAGTATATGAAAGTGATAACTCAAGAGACTCTCTATATGAAGAACATGGTGCTACTCTGAAGCACAAGTGTGGTAAAAAGGATAGTAACATTGCCCCTTCTCTCTTTTTCTCTTTTTTTCTTTTTTTCTTTTTTTGCAGGCTTCTTTGGCCTCTCTCTCTTTTTTTTGAGGGGCTTCTTTGGCCACTTTTATTTTGATAACCTCACATGGGACAATGTTCTAATAATGATTATCATCACACTTTTATTTACTTACAACTCGATATCTAGAACAAAGATATAACTCTATATGAATGCCTCCGGTGGTGTACCGGGATGTGCAATGATCTAGCGTAGCAATGACATCAAAAAACAGACAAGCCATGAAAACATCATGCTAGCTATCTTACAATCATGCAAAGAAATATGAGAATGAATGCTCAAGTCATGTATATGATGATGATGGAAGTTGCTTGGCAATAAATCTCGGAATGGCTATGGAAATGCCATGATAGGTAGGTATGGTGGCTGTTTTGAGGAAGGTATATGGTGGGTTTATGGTACCGGCGAAAGTTGCGCGGTACTAGAGAGGCTAGCAATGGTGGAAGGGTGAGAGTGTGTATAATCCATGGACTCAACATTAGTCATAAAGAACTCACATAATTATTGCAAAAATCTATTAGTCATCGAAACAAAGTACTATGTGCATGCTCCTAGGGGGATAGATTGGTAGGAAAAGACCATCGCTCGTCCCCGACCGCCACTCATAAGGAAGACAATCAATAAATACCTCATGCTCCAACTTCGTTACATAACGGTTCACCATACGTGCATGCTACGAGAATCACAAACCTCAACACAAGTATTTCTACAATTCACAACCACCCACTACCATGACTCTAATATCACTATCTTTATATCGCAAAACTATTGCAAGGAATCAAACATATCATATTCAGTGATCTACAAGTTTTATGTAGGATTTTATGACTAACCATGTGAATGACCAATTCATGTCATCTCTCTAAATAGATATAAGTGAAGCAAGAGAGTTTAATTCTTTCTAAAAAAGATATGACCACGCTCTAACAAATATAAGTGAAGCAAAAGAGCATTCTACAAATGGCGGTTGTCTATGTAAAGAGAAACAGGCAATCCAAACTTCAAATGATATAAGTGAAGCACATGAAGCATTCTATAAAGCCATACTCAAAAGATATAAGTGAAGTGCAAAGAGCATTCTATAAATCAACGAAGGACTATCTCATACCAGCATGGTGCATAAAAGAAAAATGAAAACTAAATGCAAAAGACGCTCCAAGATTGCACATATCGCATGAACGAAACGAATCCGAAAACATACCGATACTTGTTGAAGAAAGAGGGGATGCCTTCCCAGCATCCCCAAGCTTAGACGCTTGAGTCTCCTTGAATATTTACTTGGGGTGCCTCGGGCATCCCCAATCTTGAGCTCTTGCCCCTCTTCCTTCTTCTCACATCGAAACCTTCTCAATCATCGAACACTTCATCCACACAAAACTTCAACAGAAAACTCGGTAAGATCCGTTAGTATAATAAAGCAAATCACTACTCTAAGTACTGTTGCAAACCAATTCATATTTTTTTCCATTGTGTCTACTGTAATATAACTTTTTCATGGCTTAATCCACTAATATAGATTGATAGTTTCATCAAAACAAGCAAACTATGCATCAAAAACAGAATCTGTCTAAAACAGAACAGTCTGTAATAATCTGAACATTCACCATACTTCTGATACTTAAAAAATTCTGCCAAAATTAGGAAAAATAAACAATTTGTATAGTAAGACACTGCAAAAATAATCAGAACCATTTGACGTTCCAGAAAAAAATGAAAAATCACGCACTACAGCCAAAGTTTCTGTCCTGCACCGTACAAACCATCAAGCAAATGTAAACATCCTAAAGGCAAACCTTGGCACATTATTTTTATTTCTAAACTTTATAAAACCACACAACAGAAATAAATGACTCTCTAAAACTTCCGGGTTGTCTCCCTGGCAGCGCTTTCTTTAAAGCCATTAAGCTAGGCATATAGTGCTCAAGTAATGAATCCACCCGGATCCCAAGGTATATCAAAGCCAATTTTAATTAACAATGATTTAGCATTTAGTAGTGAGCACAAAGTAACATATATCATGTAACAACAAAGTCTAACTTTCTTCCTATGCATCGGCATGTCATAAAAGAACAATTCATGCACACATAGTAAAGGCCAATGCATAGTATAAATAGTTTCTTGCAATTTTATCATATTGGAAACATAGAGAGGTGGAGATATGGTTCCTCTCTCATAATAATTGCAATTAGGAGAAGCAAGCACATGCATATTATATCTATCAAAATCATCATGTGTAGTAGTAGAAGGCAGCCCATCAATATAATCCTTAATAAGGGCAAACTTCTCCGATATAGTGTAGTTTGGAGAATTCAAAAAGATAACAGGACTATCATGCGTGGGTGCAATAGCAACAATTTCATATTTAACATAAGGAACTATAGCAAGTTCATCTCCATAAGCATAATTCATATTGGCATCTTGACCACAAGCATCATCAAAAAGGGATATTTCAAAAGAACCCAAGAGATCATAACAGTCATCATAGCAATCATCCTTCGGTAAGCACGAAGGGGAATTAAACAATTTATGAGTTAAAGAGTTACTCTCATTAGAAGGTGGGCACGGGTGATCAATCCGCTCTTCCTCCTTTTGTTCTTCGCTCTTTTCCTCATCTTTTTCATCCAATTAGCTCGCAGTTTCATCAATTTCTTCTTCCATAGACTCCTGCAAAATATTAGTCTCTTCTTGGACATCGGAGACTTTCTCAATAAGTGCATTAATTTCGGAATTGTATTCATAATTCTCATAGCAATATTTGAGGATAGCTAAATTTTCAGATCTATAAACAGCATCATCAAAATCTTCAAACTCTTTACACATAGATTCAATTTCATAAGCACCCATAAAAGCAACAAATTCTTCTATTTGTTCCACATCATAGTAATCATATATACCATTATCATAAGAAGCTAAGGTTTTATTATCATTGAATTTGCATGAAAAGGGAAAGTGTGGAGCCTTCATCCGAGAGCAACAAGTATAATCATAACTCACGCATAATTGCCAAGCATACCACTTCAATATATGAATTTGATCCCATAGTAGTTTCCATTTTTGTGTCAAGCGATAATCCCTAAAGTATGTTGATCCAACGTTACTCCCATTACATAATTAAATGGGGTTTTCTCAGGATTATTAAAGTAGTACATAATATCTTTCACATAACCAGCGTCGAGGGTTTTAGGAGGTTTCACATCTCCATGAGCAGAAAGTACACCCATTTTTTTGGTATTTCGTGTTCCATATCCATAACTAAAGATAGAGAACAACTAAGAACAGTAAATTAAAATTACTTAGTGATAAAGCAAACAAGCACACACAAGAATATTCACCCCACGCTATTGCTCCCCGGCAACGGCGCCAGAAAAAGGTCTTGATAACCCACAAGTATAGGGAATCAATTGTATCCTCTTTCGATAAGTAAGAGTGTCGAACCCAACGAGGAGCTAAAGGCAGAACAAATATTCCCTCAAGTTCTATCGACCACCGATACAACTCTACGCACGCTTGATGTTCGCTTTACCTAGAACAAGTATGAAACTAGAAGTACTTTGTAGGTGTTGTTGGATAGGTATGCCAGATAATAAAGAGCAAGTAAATAAATAGTAGGGGCTGTTTAGATAAAGACACAACTAAGTTAGGTTTAGTAGAGAGTTTGTTGTTACGATAAAGTTATTTGTCCCTAGGCAATCAATAACTAGATAGGTAATCATTATTACAATTTTATATGAGGGAGAGGCATAAGCTAACATACTTTCTCTACTTGGATCATATGCACTTATGATTGGAACTCTAGCAAGCATCCGCAACTACTGAAGATTCATTAAGGTAAAACCCAACCATAGCATTAAAGCATCAAGTCCCCTTTATCCCATACGCAAACAACCTACTTACTCGGGTCTGTGCTTCTGTGACTCACGCCATCCACCATAAGCAAATCATGAACATATGGCAAACCCTATAGCGGGGATCCCTCACGCTTGTGTGACACGGAGAGCACCATAGGACAGCACCAATAATAGAACATGCAACTCAAACCAATCTTCATCATCAAATAGCCATTAGGACAAAATGGATCTACTCAAACATCATAGGATAGCCATACATCATAGGGAAATAATATATAGCGTTGAGCACCATGTTTAAGTAGAGATTACAGCGGGTAAGAGAGAGATTACACCGCTGCATAGAGGGGGGAAGAGTTGGTGATGATGGCGGTGAAGTAGTTCGTGAAGATGACGGTGATGATGATGGCCCCCGGTGGCACTCTGGCGCCACCGGAAGCAAGGGGAGAGGGGGCCCCTTCTTCTTCTTCTTCCTTGACCTCCTCCCTAGATGGGAGAAGGGTTTCCCCTCTGGTCCTTGGCATCCATGGCGTGGGAGGGGCAAGAGCCCCTCCGAGATTGGATCTGTCTCTCTATCTCTCTCTGTTTCTGCGTCTGTTCTGCTGCCCTTTCACCGTTTCTTTTATATCCGGAGATCCGTAACTCCGATTGGAACGAAACCTTCGCCGTGATTTTTTCCGAAAATTAGCTTTCTTGCAGCCGAAGAAGGGCGTCAACCGCCTTACAGGTGGGTCACGAGGGTCAGGGGCGCGCCCTAGGGGCGCCTACCTCGTGCCCACCTCGGACACTGGTTCACGTTGATTTTTCCTCCAGATTTTCCAAATATTCCGAAAGGTATCTCTGTCCGTTTTTATCCCGTATGGACTCCGTTTGATATGGATATTCTGCGAAACAAAAAACATGCAACAGACAGGAACTGGCACTAGGCACTGGATCAATATGTTAGTCCCAAAAATAGTATAAAAAGTTGCCAAAAAGTATATGGAAGTTGTAGAATATTAGCATGGAACAATCGAAAATTATAGATATGACGGAGACATATCAACGTCTTACTTTGATTCGGCGATATTGTTGGATGAAGCGGCCCAGACCGACATTACATGACCGTGTTCATGAGACTGGTTCTACCGACGTGCTTTGCACACAGCTGGCTAGTGGGTGTCTGTTTCTCCAACTTTAGTTGAATCGAGTTTGACTATGGCCGGTCCTTGTTGAAGGTTAAAACAACACTCTTGACGAAAAATAGTTGTGGTTTTGATGTGTAGGTAAGAACGGTTCTTGCTAGAAGCCCGTAGCAACCATGTAAAACTTGCAACAACAAAGTAGAGGACGTCTAACTTGTTTTTGCAGGGCATGTTGTGATATGATATGGTCAAGACGAGATGAGATATAAATTGTTGTATGAGATGATCATGTTTCATAAAAGTTACCGACAACTGACAGGAGCCTTATGGTTGTCACTTTATTGTATGAAATGCAATCGCCATGTAATTGCTTTACTTTATCACTAAGAGGTAGCGATAGTCGTAGAAGCAATAGTTGGCGAGACGACAACGACGCTATGATGGAGATCAAGGTGTCAAGCCGGTGACAATGGAGATCATGACGGTACTTTGGAGATGGAGATCAAAGGCACAAGATGATGATGGCCATATCATGTCACATATTTTGATTGCATGTGATGTTTATCCTTTATGCATCTTATTTTGCTTAGTACGGCGATAGCATTATAAGATGATCCCTCACTAAATTTCAAGGTACAAGTGTTCTCCCTGAGTATGCACTGTTGCTACAGTTCGTTGTGCTGAGACACCATGTGATGATCGGGTGTGATAAGATCTACCTTCACATACAACGGGTACAAGCCAATTTTGCACGTGCAGAATACTCGGGTTAAACTTGACGAGCCTGGAATATGCAGATATGGCCTCTGAACATTGAGACCGAAAGTTCGAATGTGAATCATATAGTAGATATGATCAACATAGTGATGTTCACCATTGAAAACTACTCCATCTCACGTGATAATCGGACATGGTTTAGTTGATATGGATCACGTGATCATTTAGATGACTAGAGGGATGTCTATCTAAGTGGGAGTTCTTTAGTAATATGATTAATTGAACATTAATTTATCATAAACTTAGTACCTTATAGTTTTTGCACATCTATGTTGTTGTAGATCAATTGCCCGTGCTCCTGTTCCCTTGGATTTTAATGTGTTCCTAGAGAAAGCTAAGTTGAAAGATGATGGTAGCAACTACACGAACTGGGTCCGTAACTTGAGGATTATCCTCATTGCTGCATAGAAGAATTACGTCCTGGAAGCACCGCTAGGTGCAAGACTCATTGCAGGAGCAACTCTAGATGTTATGAACGTCTCGCAGAGCAAAGCTGATGACTACTCGATAGTTCAGTGTGCCATCCTTTACGGCTTAGAATTGGGACTTCAAAGACGTTTTGAACGTCATGGAGCATATGAGATGTTCTAGGCGTTGAAGTTAATATTTCAAGAAAATGCCCGAGTTGAGAGATATGAAGTCTCCAACAAGTTATATAGCTACAATATGGAGGAGAATAGTTCTGTCAATGAACACATACTCAGAATGTCTGGGTACCATAACCACTTGACTCAGCTGGGAGTTAATCTTCTTGATGATAATGTCATTGATAGAGTTCTTCAATCACTGCTACCAAGCTATAAAGGCTTTGTCATGAACTATAATATGCAAGGGATGGAAAAGACAATTCCCGAGCTCTTCGCGATGCTAAAGGCTGCGGAGGTAGAAATTAAGAAGGAGCATCAAGTATTGATGGTTAACAAGACCACTAGTTTCAAGAAAAAGGGCAAAGGGAAGAGGGCGAACTTCAAGAAGAATAGCAAGCAAGTTGCTTCTCCTGGGAAGAAGCCCAAGTCTGGACCTAAGCCTGAAACTGAGTGCTTCTACTACAAAGGGACTGGTCACTGGAAGCGGAACTACACCAAGTATTTGGCGGATAAGAAGGATGGCAAAGTGAAAGGTATATTTGATATACATGTTATTGATGTGTACCTTACTAATGCTCGTAGTAGCGCCTGGGTATTTGATACTGGTTTTGTTGCTCATATTTGCAACTCGAAACAGGGGCTACGGATTAAATGAAGACTGGCTAAGGACGAGGTGACGATGCGCGTGGGAAATGGTTCCAAAGTCGATGTGATCTCCGTCGGCACGCTACCTCTACATCTACCGTCGGGATTAGTTTTAGACCTAAATAATTGTTATTTGGTGCCAGCATTGAGCATGAACATTATATCTGGATCTTGTTTGATGTGAGACGGTTACTCATCTAAATCAGAGAATAATAGTTGTTCTACTTATATGGGTAATATCTTTTATGGTCATGCACCCTTTATGAGTGGTCTATTTTTGTTGAATCTCGATTGTAGTGATACACATATTCATAATATTGAAGCCAAAAGATGCAAAGTTGATAATGATAGTGCAACTTATTTGTGGCACTGCCGTTTAGGTCATATTAGTGTAAAGTGCATGAAGAAACTCCTTGCTAATGGGATTTTGGAATCACTTGATTATGAATCACTTGATGCTTGCGAACCATGCCTCATGGGCAAGATGACTAAGACTCCGTTCTTCGAAACAATGGAGCGAGCAACTGACTTATTGGAAATAATACATATTGGTGTATGCAGTCCGATGAGTGTTGAGGCTCGCAGCGGGTATCATTATTTTCTAACCTTCACAGATGATTTGAGCAGATATGGGTATATCTACTTAATGAAACATAAGCCTGAAACATTTGAAAAGTTCAAAGCATTTCAGCGTGAAGTGGAAAATCATCGTAACAATAAAATAAAGTTTCTATGATCCGATCATGGAGGAGAATATTTAGTTATGAGTTTGGTCTTCACTTGAAACAATGTGGAATAGTTTCGCAACTCACGCCACCTGGAACACCACGGCGTAATGGTGTGTCCGAATTATCATAACCGTACTTTATTAGATATGGTGTGATCTACGATGTCTCTTTACCAATTTACCGCAATCGTTTTGGGGTTATATTTTAGAGACGGCTGCATTCACGTTAAATAGGGCACCATCTAAATCCGTTGAGACGACACAATATGAACTCTAATTTGGCAAGAAACCAAAGCTGTCATTTCTTAAAGTTTGGGGTTGCGATGCTTATGTGAAAAAGCTTCAATCTGATAAGCTCGAACCCAAATCGGAGAAATGTGTCTTCATAGGATACCCAAAGGAGACTGTTGGATACACCTTATATCACATATCTGAAGGCAAGATATTCGTTTCTAAGAATGGATCATTTCTAGAGAAGGAGTTTCTTTCAAAAGAAGTGAGTGGGAGGAAAGTAGAACTTGATGAGGTAATTGTACCTTCTCCGAATTGGAAAGTAGTTCATCACAGAAATCAGTTCTAGTGATTCCTACACCAATTAGTGAGCAAGCTAATGATGATGATCATGAAACTTCAGATCAAGTTACTACGGAACCTCGTAGGTCAACCAGAGTAGGCTCCGCACTACAGTGGTACGATAATCGTGTTCTGGAGGTCATGTTACTTGATCATGACGAACCTACGAACTATGAGGAAGTGACGATGAGCCCAGATTCCGCGAAATGGCTTGAGGCCATGAAATCTGAGATGGGATCCATGTATGAGAACAAAGTGTGGACTTTGGTTGACTTGCCTGATGATCGGCAAGCCATAGAGAATTAATGGATTTTCAAGAGGAAGACTGACGTTGGCGGTAATGTTACTATCTACAAAGCTTGACTTGTTGCAAAAGGTTTTCGACAAGTTCAAGGAGTTGACTACGATGAGACCTTCTCACTCGTAGCGATGCTTAAGTCTGTCCGAATCATGTTAGCAATTGTCGCATTTTATGCTTATGAAATTTGGCAAATGGATGTCAAAACTGCATTCCTTAATGGATATCTTAAAGAAGAGTTGTATATGATGCAATTAGAAGGTTTTGTCGATCCTAAAGGTCCTAACAAAGTGTGCAAGCTCCAGCGATCCATTTATGGACTGGTGCAAGCCTCTCAGAGTTGGAATATACGCTTTGATAGTGTGATCAAAGCATATGGTTTTATACAAACTTTTGGAGAAGCCTTTATTTACAAGCAAGTGAGTGGGAGCTCTGTAGCATTTCTAATATTATATGTGGATGACATATTGTTGATTGGAAATAATACAGAATTTCTGGATAGCATAAAAGGATACTTGAATAAGAATTTTTCAATGAAAGACCTTGGTGAAGCTTCTTATATATTGGGCATCAACATCTATAGAGATAGATCAAGACGCTTAATTGGACTTTCACAAAGCACATACCTTGATAAAGTTTTGAAGAAATTCAAAATGGATCAGTCAAAGAAAGGGTTCTTACAAGCTGCTTATATATTGGACTCAATGCCCGACCACTGTAGAAGACGGAAAGAAAATGCAAGTCATTCCCTATGCCTCGGCCATAGGTTCTATCATGTATGCAATGTTGTGTAGCCGACCTGATGTGTGCCTTGCAATAATTTTAGCAGGGAGGTACCAAAGTAATCCAGGAGTGGATCACTGGACAGGGGTCAAGAACATTCTAAAATACCTGAAAATGACTAAGGATATGTTTCTTGTTTATGGAGGCAACAAAGAGCTAGTCGTAAATGGTTACGTCGATGCAAGCTTTGACACTGATCCGGATGACTCTAAGTCACAAACCGGATACGTATTCATATTGAATGGTGGAGCTGTCAGTTGGTGCAGTTCCAAGCAGGGCATCATGGCGGGATCTACATGTGAAGCGAAGTACATAGCTACTTCAAAAGCAGCAAACGGAGTCTGGATGAAGGAGTTCATATCCGATCTAGGTGTAATACCTAGTGCATCAGGTCCAATGAAAATCTTTTGTGACAATACTGGAGCAATTGCCTTGGCGAAGGAATCCAGATTTCACAAGAGAACCAAACACATCAAGAGACGCTTCAATTCCATCCGTGATTGATAACCCACAATTATAGGGGATCGCAACAGCTTTCGAGGGTAGAGTATTCAACCCAAATTTATTGATTCGACACAAGGGGAGCCAAAGAATATTCTCAAGTATTAGCAGCTGAGTTGTCAATTCAACCACACCTGGAAACTTAGTATCTGCAGCAGAGTGTTTAGTAGCAAAGTAATATGATAGTGGTGGTAGCAGCAACAAAAGTAAAGACAGCAAAAGTAATGTTTTTGGTATTTTGTAGTGATTGTAACAGTAGCAGTCGGAAAGTAAATAAGCGTGAACCAGTATATGGAAGACTCGTAGGCAATGGATTAGTGATGGATAATTATGCCGGATGTGGTTCATCATGTAACAGTCATAACATAGGGCGACACAGAACTAGCTCCAATTCATCAATGTAATGTAGGCTTGTATTCCGTATATAGTCATACGTGCTTATGGAAAAGAACTTGCATGACATCTTTTGTCCTACCCTCCCGTGGCAGTGGGGTCCTATTAGAAACTAAGGGATATTAAGGCCTCCTTTTAATAGAGAACTAAAACAAAGCATTAGCACATAGTGAATACATGAAGTCCTCAAACTATGGTCATCACCGGGAGTGGTCCCGATTATTGTCACTTCGGGGTTGCCGGATCATAACACATAGTAGGTGACTATAGACTTGCAAGATAGGATCAAGAACTCACATATATTCATGAAATCATAATAGGTTCAGATCTGAAATCATGGCACTCGGGCCCTAGTGACAAGCATTAAGCATAGCAAAGTCATAGCAACATCAATCTCAGAACATAATGGATACTAGGGATCAAACCCTAACAAAACTAACTCGATTACATGATAAATCTCATCCAACCCATCATCGTCTAGCAAGCCTACGATGGAATTACTCACGCATGGCGATGAGCATCATGAAATTGGTGATGGAGGATGGTTGATGATGACGACGGCGATGAATCCCCCTCTCCGAAGCCCCGAACGGACTCCAGATTAGCCCTCCCGAGAGGTTTTAGGGCTTGGCGGCGGCTCTGTATCGTAAAACGCGATGATTTCTTCTCTCTGATTTTTTTCTCATTGAAACTCAATATATGGAGGTGGAGTTGGAATCGGAGATGCAACAGGGGGCCCACGAGGTAGGGGGCGCGCCCCCCACCCTCGTGAGAAGGGTGTGGGCCCCCAGTCTTCATCTTTGGCGAGGATTTTTTATTGTTTTTTCTAAGATGTTCCGTGGAGTTTCAGGTCATTCCGAGAATATTTGTTTTCTGCACATAAAACAACAACATGGTAATTCTGCTGAAAACAGCGTCAGTCCGGGTTAGTTCCATTCAAATCATACAAGTTAGAGTCCAAAACAAGGGCCAAAGTGTTTGGAAAAGTAGATACGACGGAGACGTATCAACTCCCCCAAGCTTAAACCCTTGCTTGTCCTCAAGCAATTCAGTTGACAAATTGAAAGAAAGAAAGAAAAACTTTTACAAACTCTGTTTGCTCTTGTTGTTGTACTATGTCAAGCCAGCATTCAAGTTTTCAGCGTAGATCATAACTAACCACATTTGCAATAATTCTCAGGTCTCATCATTACTCATATCAATAGCATAATCAACTAGCAAGTCATAATAATAAATCTCGGATGACAACACTTTCTCAAAACAATCATAATATGATATAACAAGATGGTATCTCACTAGCCCTTTCTGAGACCGCAAAACATAAATGCAGAGCACCTTTAAAGATCAAGGACTGACTAGACATTGTAGTTCATGGTAAAAAGATCCAATCATAGTCATACCCAATATAAATTAACAGTGATGAATGCAAATGACGGTTGTGCTCTCCAGCTAGTGGTTTTTAATAAGAGGGCGATGACTCATCATAAAAGTAAATGGATAGGCCCTTCACAGAGGGAAGCAGGGATTTGTAGAGGTGCCAGAGCTCAGTTTTGAAATAGAGGTAAATTGTATTTTGAGTGGTATACTTTCATTGTCAGCGTAACAACTAAGAGATGGCGATATCTTCCATGTTAAACACATTATAGGCGGTTCCCAAACAGAATGGTAAAGTTTATACTCCCCCTCCACCAACAAGCATCAATCCATGGCTTGCTCGAAACAACGAGTGCCTCCAACATACAGCAGGTCCCAGGGGGAGTTTTGTTTGCAATTAATTTTAATTTAGTTTGCATCAAGCATGGGACTGGGCATCCCGGTGACCAGCCATTTTCTCGTGAGTGAGGAGCGGAGTCCACTCCTCTTGAGAATAACCCGCCTAACACGGAAGATAAGGACAGCCTTTGTTGATACATGAGTTATTCGAGCATACAAAATAGAATGTTTATTTGAAGGTTTAGAGTTTGGCACATACAAATTTACTTGGAACAGCAGGTAGATACCGCATATAGGAAGGTATGGTGGACTCATCTGGAATAACTTTTGGGTTTAAGGGATTGGATGCACAAGCAGTACTCCTTCTTAGTACAAGTGAAGGCTAGCAAAAGACTGGGAAGCGAGCAACTAGAGAGCGACAACAGCCATGTACATGCATTAAAATTAATAAACATTGGATGCAAGCATGAGTAGGATATAATCCACCATGAACATAAATATCGTGAAGGCTATGTTGATTTTGTTTCAACTACATGCGTGAACATGTGCCAAGTCAAGTCACTTAAATCATTCAAAAGAGGATACCACCCCATCATACCACATCATAATCATATCAATAGCATGTTGGCATACAAGGTAAATCATTATAACTCATAGCTAATCAAGCATGGCACAAGCAACTATGATCTCTAATTGTCATTGCAAACATGTTTATTCATAATAAGCTGAATCCAGAACGAGGGACTCATCATATTTACAAAAACAAAAGAGGTCGAGTTCATACCAGTTTTTCTCATCTCAGTCAGTCCATCATTTATCATCATAATTGCCTTTCACTTGCACGACCGAACGGTGTGAATAATAATAAGAGTGCACGTGCATTGGACTAAGCTGGAATCTGTGAGCATTCAATAAACAGGAGAAGACAAGGCAATATGGGCTCTGGGTTAAATCAACAATAATGCATATAAGAGCCACTTCAACAATTTAATTATGGTCTTCTCCAACTGACCCCCAAAGAAAAGAAAAGAAATAAAACTATTTACACGGGAAAGCTCCCAACAAGCAAAAGATGAACGGGAAATATTTTTGGGTTTTCTTTTTAATCAATACTACTACAGCAGAAAAATAAACTACTACTATTTTTTTTGTTTTTCTTAAGGTTTAACAAACACACAAGAAGAAAGCAGGAAAAGGAAAATAAACTAGCATGGATATTACAGTGAAAAAGTATGAGCACTGACATCTAGCAATGAGTGTGTGTGAACATAAATGTAATGTCGGTGAGCAATACGTACTCCCCCAAGCTTAGGCTTTTGGCCTAAGTTGGTCTATGGCCACGGCTGGCCTGGCAGATATCCATAATAATAGTTGTTGGGGTCGTACTGTGATGAGGAAGGATATTTGGGATCATACTGATGTGCATCGGTTATCGCCTGCTGAGTTGCAGCGTGGAGTTGGGCTGCCTCCGCTCTCCTCTCGTACTCTTCTGCCTCCTCTCTGGTGATAACATATCTTCCTTTTGTCTATGAATCAAAGAAGGCAGGAGTAGGGAGAGTAATACGGAAAACACGTCATTTATCAAAAATTAACCGATATAAGAGAGGTGATTCAGGCCTCTCGACAAACTGGTGCGAAGACATAGAGTCATAATCTAAATATGCAGGAGGCAACTCCATATCACCCTCACGAATGTCTATTTCAAGAAAATGAGCTAAGAGGGTTGCATCAATTCCTCCAAAGAAATCCCCATTATGTCTATTATGATGCAACCTACGAGCTACAATGGCTCCCATATGATAAGATTAGTCTCCTAACACAGCACTCCTAAGAATGCTGAGATCAGGGACACACATGTGACATGCTTCATCCTTAGCATTTATGCATCTACCGATAAAAAGAGCAAAATAATGTATAGCAGGAAAGTGAATGCTCCCTATGGTAGCCTGCGTTATATCTCTGGATTCCCCCATAGTTATACTAGCAAAAAAGTTTCTAAATTCAGATTTAGGGGGATCCCTAATACTGCCCCATGATGGAAGTTCACAAGCAAAAGTGAAATCCTCTAGGTCCATTGTATAAGATTTGTCATAAAGGTCAAACATGACTGAAGGGGAATTACGCGAAGATGAATACTCAAACCTCCTCACAAATGAACTTGTGAGATCATGATACTGGGGGCATTTATTAGCCTCAAAATCCTCAAGACCGGCATTGCGCAAATATGCTTTGAATTCTTCTTTAATTCCCACACGGTCCATAAAATTTTCCGACGGTCATTCGCAAGGCCGTACTGGAGCATCTCTTGGTGGATTCTCGTCAGCATCGCGCATAGTAATCCTGGGTCCTTGCTTCTTAGAGGAACCACCTTGGAACATCTTCCTAAACATATTGTTTTTCTCTGAAAAATTCTGAAATTTTTAGTAACTTCAAAATAAAAGTAAACCAAACTCAATAATATTGATAGCAACTACTCCTACAAGTGCCTAGAGCCCATAGCAAGCATTAGAACTACTTGGAACCATATAAATTTGACATGCAAGCTCAAGAACATGGTCACCTATGCAGCACAAATTTGCAAAGAATAAAGCACTAGAACAAAAACTAATTGGACCAATGGAGGAGTCACATACCAAGGAACAATCTCCCCAAGCAGTTTTGAGAGAGGTGCTTTGAGCAAGGAGATCGAAAATCGCAGCAAAAGTGGTTGGAACTCGTGCTTGAGTTGGTTTTTAGGGTTTGTGTGAGACAGAGGAAGAAGATGGGTGCTGAGATAAGTGGAGGAGGGCCACCATGGGCCCACAAGGCAGGGGCGCGCCCTATAGGGGGGGGCCCACCACCCTCGTGGCCAGGTGGCAGCTCCTCCCACGGTAATTTTTGCACAGTAAATCCTCAAATATTCCTGAAAAAATCATATTAAATTGGCATGTCATTCTAAGGACTTTTATTTTCGAGGTATTTTTATATTGCACGGATATCAGATAACAGACAGAAAATTATTTATTTTTATTTTATTTAAACTAAATAATAGAAAGTATAGCGAGGGTACAGAAGGTTGTGCTTCTAGTTTCATCCATCTCATGCTCGTCAAAAGGAATCCACTAACAAGGTTGATCAAGTCTTGTTAACAAACTCATTCCGATTAACATAAAACCGGGGAAATTTCGAATAACACTAGGTTACCTCAACGGGGATATGCACATCCCCAATAATAAGTATATCATATTTCTTCTTGGCAGTAGGGAGAGGAAATTCAAAACCTCCAAATATAATCGATAGGATTTTCCCAATAGAATTGATACTATGAACTTGAGGTTGTTTCCTCGGAAAGTGTAGCGTATGCTCATTACCATTAACATGAAAAGTGACATTGCCTTTGTTGCAATCAATAACAGCCCCTACAGTATTAAGAAAAAGGACTTCCAAGAATAATAGACATACTATCATCCTCGGGAATATCAAGTATAACAAAGTCTATTAAAATAGTAACGTTTGCAACTACAACAGGCACATCCTCACAGATACCGACAGGTATAGCAGTTGATTTATCAGCCATTTGCAAAGATATTTCAGTAGGTGTCAGCTTATACAAGTCAAGTCTACGATATAAAGAGAGAGGCATAACACTAACACCGGCTCCAAGATCACATAAAGCAGTTTTAATATAATTTCTTTTAATGGAGCAAGGTATAGTAGGTACTCCGGGGTCTCCAAGTTTCTTTGGTATTCCACCCTTAAAAGTGTAATTAGCAAGCATGGTGGAAATTTCAGCTTCCGGTATCCTTCTTTTATTAGTAATGATATCCTTCATATATTTGGCATAAGGATTTGTTTTGAGCAAATCAGTTAATCTCATATGCAAAAAGATAGGCCTAATCATTTCAGCAAAGCGCTCAAAATCCTCATCATCCTTTTTCTTGGATGGTTTTGGAGGAAAAGGCATGGGTTTCTGAACCCAAGGTTCCCTTTCTTTACCATGTTTCCTAGCAACAAAGTCTCTTTTATCATAACGTTGATTCTTTGATTGTGGGTTATCAAGATCAACAGCAGGTTCAATTTCTACATCATTATCATTACTAGGTTGAGCATCATCATGAACATCATCATTAATAATTTTACTAGGTTCATGTTCATTACCAGATTGTGTTTCAGCATCAGACATAGAAATATCATTTGGATTATCAGGTGGTTCAGCAATAGGTTCACTAGAAGTTTGCACAGTTCTATCATTTTTCTTCTTCCTCTTTTTAGAAGAACTAGGAACATCAATATTATTTCTTTAAGAATCTTGCTCGATTCTCTTAGGGTGGCCTTTAGGATACAAAGGTTCCTGAGTCATTCTACCAGTTCTAGTAGCCACTCTAACAGCATAATCATTTTTCTTACTATTCATTTCATCAAGCACTTCTTTTTGAGCCTTAAGTACTTGTTCTACTTGAGTGGTAACCATAGAAGCATGTTTGCTAACAAGTTTAAGCTCACCTTTAATATTAGCCATATAATCACCCAAGCGTCTAATAATATAAGCATTTTATTTTAATTGTCTACCAAAATAAGCATTGAAGTCGTCTTGCTTATACATAAAGTTATCAAACTCATCCAAGCACTGACTAGCAATTTTAGTAGGAGGAATTTCAGCTTTATCATATCTATAGAGAGAATTTACCTTTACTACCTGTGTCAGGATATCGGAATCAGGAGGTTCTTCAGTAAATAAATAATTAAGATCATATGTTTCTTCAACGGGCGGTATATTAAGACCATGTATTTCTTCAATAGGAGGTAAATTCTTAACGTCTTCAGCTTTAATACCTTTTTCTTTCATAGATTTCTTTGCCTCTTGCATATCTTCGGGACTGAGAAATAGAACACCTCTCTTCTTCGGAGTTGGTTTAGGAATAGGCTCAATAATTGGAGCAGGAGATGGCTCAGGAGCTTGCTCAGGAGCTGCCCAATTATTTTCATTTGTCAACATATTATTCAATAGAATTTCAGCTTCATCTGGTGTTCTTTCCCTGAAAAGAGAACCAGCACAGCTATCCAGGTAATCTCTGGAAGCATTGGTTAGTCCATTATAAAAGATATCAAGTATTTCATGTTTCTTAAGAGGATGATCAGGAAAAGCATTTAGTAACTTGAGAAGCCTCCCCCAAGCTTGTGGGAGACTCTCTTCTTTAATTTGCACGAAGTTGTATATTTCCCTCAAAGCAGCTTGTTTCTTATGAGCAGGGAAATATTTAGCAGAGAAGTAATAAATCATATCCTGGGGACTACGCACACAACCAGGATCAAGAGAATTAAACCATATCTTAGCATCCCCCTTTAATGAGAACGGAGATATTTTGAGTATATAAAAGTAACGCGATCTCTCATCATTAGTAAACAGGGCAGCTATATCATTTAACTTAGTAAGATGTGCCACAACAGTTTCAGATTCATAGCCATAAAACGGATCAGATTCAACCAAAGTAATTATATCAGGATCAACAGAGAATTCAGAATCTTTATCAGGAACACATATAGGTGAAGTAGCAAAAGCAGGGTAGGGTTTCATTCTATCTCTAAGTGATTCTTTGTTCCATTTAACTAATAACCTCTTAAGCTCATATCTATCTTTGCAAGCAAAAATAGCGGCAGAAGATTCCATATCAAAAAGATAACCCTCAGGAATAACAGGCATATCTTCATCATCACTATCATCATCGTATTCATATTCAATAATTTCTTTTTCTCTAGCCCTAGCAATTTGTTCATCAAGAAATTCACTAAGGGGCATAGTAGTATCAGGCATAGAAGCAGTTTCATCATAAGTATCATGCATAGCAGAAGTGGCATCATCAATAACATGCGACTTATTAGAACGAATAGCAGAAGCAGATGTAGGTGTCGCAAACTTACTCATAACAGAAGGTGAATCAAGTGCAGAGCTAGATGGCAGTTCCTTACCTCCCCTCGTAGTTGAGGGATAGATCTTGGTTTTTGGATCTCTCAAGTTCTTCATAGTGTCTAGCAGAGATAAATCCCAAGTGACTCAAAGAACAGAGCTATGCTCCCCGGCAACGGCGCCAGAAATTAGTCTTGATAACCCACAAGTATAGGGGATCGCAACAACTTTCGAGGGTAGAGTATTCAACCCAAATTTATTGATTCGACACAAGGGGAGCCAAAGAATATTCTCAAGTATTAGCAGCTGAGTTGTCAATTCAACCACACCTGGAAACTTAGTATCTGCGGCAGAGTGTTTAGTAGCAAAGTAATATGATAGTGGTGGTAGCAGCAACAAAAGTAAAGACAGCAAAAGTAATGTTTTTGGTATTTTGTAGTGATTGTAATAGTAGCAGTCGGAAAGTAAATAAGCATGAACCAGTATATGGAAGACTCGTAGGCAACGGATTAGTGATAGATAATTATGCCGGATGTGGTTCATCATGTAACAGTCATAACATAGGGCGACACAGAACTAGCTCCAATTCATCAATGTAATGTAGGCTTGTATTCCGTATATAGTCATACGTGCTTATGGAAAAGAACTTGCATGACATCTTTTGTCCTACCCTCCCGTGGCAGTGGGGTCCTATTAGAAACTAAGGGATATTAAGGCCTCCTTTTAATAGAGAACTAAAACAAAGCATTAGCACATAGTGAATACATGAACTCCTCAAACTATGGTCATCACCGGGAGTGGTCCCGATTATTGTCACTTCGGGGTTGCCGGATCATAACACATAGTAGGTGACTATAGACTTGCAAGATAGGATCAAGAACTCACATATATTCATGAAAACATAATAGGTTCAGATCTGAAATCATGGCACTCGGGCCCTAGTGACAAGCATTAAGCATAGCAAAGTCATAGCAACATCAATCTCAGAACATAATGGATACTAGGGATCAAACCCTAACAAAACTAACTCGATTACATGATAAATCTCATCCAACCCATCATCGTCTAGCAAGCCTACGATGGAATTACTCACGCATGGCGATGAGCATCATGAAATTGGTGATGGAGGATGGTTGATGATGACGACGGCGATGAATCCCCCTCTCCGAAGCCCCGAACGGACTCCAGATTAGCCCTCCCGAGAGGTTTTAGGGCTTGGCGGCGGCTCTGTATCGTAAAACGCGATGATTTCTTCTCTCTGATTTTTTTCTCATTGAAACTCAATATATGGAGGTGGAGTTGGAGTCGGAGACGCAACAGGGGGCCCACGAGGTAGGGGGCGCGCCCCCCACCCTCGTGAGAAGGGTGTGGGCCCCCGGTCTTCATCTTTGGCGAGGATTTTTTATTGTTTTTTCTAAGATGTTCCGTGGAGTTTCAGGTCATTCCGAGAATATTTGTTTTCTGCACATAAAACAACAACATGGTAATTCTGCTGAAAACAGCGTCAGTCCGGGTTAGTTCCATTCAAATCATACAAGTTAGAGTCCAAAACAAGGGCCAAAGTGTTTGGAAAAGTAGATACGACGGAGACGTATCAGCAATCAAGTCAAGGAAGGAGACATAGAGATTTGCAAGATACATACGGATCTGAATGTTGCAGACAGCAGACCCGTTGACTAAGCCTCTCTCACGAGCAAAACATGATCAGCACCAAGACTCCCTGGGTGTTAGAATCATTACAATGTAATCTAGATTATTGACTCTAGTGCAAGTGGGATTCTGAAGGAAATATGCCCTAGAAGCAATAATAAAGTTGTTATTTATATTTCCATATATCATGATAAATGTTTATTATTCATGCTAAAATTGTATTAACCAGAAACTTAGTACATGTGTGAATACATAGACAAACAGAGTGTCCCTAGTATGCCTCTACTTGACTAGCTCGTTAATCAAAGATGGTTATGTTTCCTGACCATAGACATGTGTTGTCATTTGATAAACAGGATCACATCAATGATGTGATGGACAAGACCCATCCGTTAGCTTAGCATTATGATCATTTAGTTTTATTATTATTGCTTTCTTCATGACTTATACATATTCCTCTGACTATGAGATTATGCAACTCCCGAATACCGGAGGAACACCTTGTGTGCTATCAAATGTCACAACATAATTGGGTGATTATAAAGATGCTCTATAGGTGTATCTGAAGGTGTTTGTTGAGTTGGCATAGGTCAAGATTGGGATTTGTCACTCCGTGTATTGGAGAGGTATCTCTGGGCCCTCTCGGTAATGCACATCACTATAAGCCTTGCAAGCAATGTGACTAGTGAGTTAATTGCGGGATGATGCATTACGGAATGAGTAAAGAGAATTTCCAGTAACGAGATTGAACTAGGTATGATGATACCGACGATCGAATCTCGGGCAAGTAACATACCAATGACAAAGGGAATAACGTATGTTGTTATGCGGTTTGACTGATAAAGATCTTCGTAGAATATGTAGGAGCCAATACAAGCATCCAGGTTCCACTATTGATTATTGACCAGAGATATGTCTCGGTCATGTATACATAGTTCTCGAACCCGTAGGGTCCGCACGCTTATCGTTCGATGATGATTTGTATTATGAGTTATGTGTTTTGGTGACCGAAGTTTGTTCGGAGTCCCAGATGAGATCAGGGACATGACGAGGAGTCTCGAAATGGCCGAGAGGTAAAGATTTATATATTGGAAGGTTATATACGGACACCGGAATGGTTCCGATAAGGTTTGGGGATTTTTCAGACTACCGGGAGGCTACCGGAACCCCCGGGAAAGTTAATGGGCCTAATGGGCCATAGTGGAGGAGAGGAGGCAGGCCACGGGAGGTGCCCCCCCTTGCCCAATCCGAATTGGACAAGGGGAGGGGCGCGGGCCCCCTCTTTCCTTCTCCTTCTCCCACCTCCCCTTCACCCCTCTCCGTTGGAAGGAAAGGGGGGTCGAATCCTATTAGGAACGGAGTCCTAGTAGGACTCCCCCCTCTTGGCACGCCCCCCTTGGTC